>NW_028176075.1:0-83535 GCF_949987555.1 Borostomias antarcticus
TATCAGCCTTTTTGCCCCTGCTAATCCAGATAAATGACCGTGTGAATGGGAGCAAGGTCCCTATTCAAACATATGCGGGGTGTACACTAGACATTTTTAAACAAAGGTCACGGGGCTTCGCGGACCTTTGAAAGTGCAGTACAGAAACAATAGTTTGGTAAGTTACACGTACTGCTCCCCCATTACAGAATGTGCAGAGTTTTCGTCTCTGCCACTTTCAGTGGGTCAATGGTCAGGGAGTTAGGGAAAAAACGTACAACCGGACACACCTGTACATGGCCGGTGTACACATGTATTTGGGCTTGGTTGAGGGTGTTCCGAAAGGTCAAGTGGCCTGAAAATCGGGTGCCTAACTTGTCAGTCAGTGCCGTTCGAGGCTGTAAAGAGCTATTTCACCAAACCCACCTGCAAACCCCCCATGCACCAACAGGCCTCACTTGGAGCCTAGCTAGAGTAATTAAGGTGGTGTACAGTGCTCTTTCTCCTAATCGCTTTGGGCTAGGATGCCATACTTTAAGTATGTTCAATTCAACATAGGAGAGTCTCAAACTTTTTCATATGAGCCTTCTAGGTCCCTCCACTGTGGCCAAAATGACCTGTTAATGTCCCTATGTTAACCTATGCTGGGTATACACAGAACCTATGCGGGGTGTGCACAGCAGTGTGTCCTCAACAATATAAGCTAGGAGGCTGTCCTTTCAGTATGTTTATGTCAACGTAGGATACTGTTCGTGTCTCGAACGCCAGCATTCTAGCTGCCTCCACTTTGGAACAGTCAACCTCCCATGTTAACGTATGCCGCGTGTACATGAACATATGTGAGGTGTACACACATATTTGTAACGTTTTAAGGGTGTTCCCAAAGTACTAGACGCGTCAAAATCGGATCACTCACAAAAGTCAGTTATCTCCCCTAGGAAAAAAAACATCCTCACATCCTTCTGTCAAACAGGACATTGTTAGACTCATAGACTACGAGACCATCCTGTCCAATGAGTTGATTGTTTTGATCAAAAATAAATAAATACTGTATATTGGAAGCTGAGGCTGAAATATGTTGTTCCTTGGCCCACCAAGAGCAATCTAAGCTTTGATTCATATCTGTGTGATGTTTGTAGGCTGTACAGTAGGCCCTACAGTAAAGGTGTACAGCGTGCATATGTTTATATCACAGCACTATACTCCCTTCTATTGAAATTATTTGAAGAGCTACGAGCCTGATATATTAGTATATTGAAGTCACCTTATGTCCCTCTAAAACCACCGAGTTTCAGCCTTCTAGCTTCCACCGCTTTAGACTGACCAGCCGTGTACACCTCACATTCCAGTGTACATCCCACAAAAGGTTAACCTGCGGGTGTACACTGCTGTTTCTCGCCAACGATTTGGGATAGGAGGCTGTCCTTTTAATATTTACACGGTACTATACTGTACTATTTGTCCCCAAAAGAGCAACCTTCTATCTCTTTCCACTTGGGAGAGAGAGCAGTGTACACCCGGCATATGTTGGTGTACACCGCGCATATTAAACTATAAAGAGCAGAGACAAAAACTCTGCACATTCTGCAATGGGGTTACAGCATGAGTATCCAGACAGATAATTGTGTTTGTGCTCTGCTTTCATAGGTCCCCGAGGGCCTGTGACCTGTGTTACAACTCTAGAAAGGCTTCATTTGAGGCCTACTCCCACATATACCAAGGGATACACTGCTGTTTCTCCAAAGTGGAAAGAGATAGAAGGTTGGCCTTTGGGGGACTAAGAGAACCTTCTGGTACCATGTAAATACCACAAGGACAGCCTTCTATCTCAAATCCTTGAGGAGAAACAGTGGTGTACACGCCGCACATATTGGTGTACAGCGCGCATAGTTTAACATGTGCGGTGTACACCAACATATGCCGGGTGTACACTGCTGTTTCTCCAAAGTGGAAAGAGATAGAAGGTTGCCCTTTGGGGGACTAAGAGAACCTTCAGGTACCATGTAAATACCACAAGGACAGCCTTCTATCTCAAATCCTTGAGGAGAAACAGTGGTGTACACCCCGCACATATTGGTGTACAGCGCGCATAGTTTAACATGTGCGGTGTACACCAACATATGCCGGGTGTACACTGCTGTTTCTCCAAAGTGGAAAGAGATAGAAGGTTGCCCTTTGGGGGACTAAGAGAACCTTCTGGTACCATGTAAATACCAAAAGGACAGCCTTCTATCTCAAATACTTGAGGAGAAACAGTGATGTACACCCCGCATATTTTGGTGTACAGCGCGCATAGTTTAACATGTGCAGTGTACACCAACATATGCCGGGTGTACACGGCTGTGTCTCCAAAGTGGAAAGAGATAGAAGGTTGCCCTTTGGGGGACTAAGAGAAGACTATAGTACCCTGTAAGTACTAAAATGACACCCTCCTATCTCAAATCCTTGAGGAGAAAAAGCAGTGTACACCCCACACATATTGGTGTACAGCGCGCATAGTTTAACATGCGCGGTGTACACCAACATATGCCGGGTGTACACTGCTGTTTCTCCAAAGTGGAAAGAGATAGAAGGTTGCCCTTTGGGGGACTAAGAGAAACTTCTGGTACCATGTAAATACCACAAGGACAGCCTTCTATCTCAAATCCTTGAGGAGAAACAGTGGTGTACACCCCGCACATATTGGTGTACAGCGCGCATAGTTTAACATGTGCGGTGTACACCAACATATGCCGGGTGTACACTGCTGTTTCTCCAAAGTGGAAAGAGATAGAAGGTTGCCCTTTGGGGGACTAAGAGAAGACTATAGTACCCTGTAAGTACTAAAATGACACCCTCCTATCTCAAATCCTTGAGGAGAAAAAGCAGTGTACACCCCATATATGTTGGTGTACAGCGCGCATAGTTTAACATGTGCAGTGTACACCAACATATGCCGGGTGTACACTGCTGTTTATCCAAAGTGGTGGGGGCTAGGAGGCTGTAAAGCGGGGGTCCTCAAGTACCAAAGGGTGGGATGAACATACTCTGAGATCAGCCTCCTACCCCTAGCCACTTTGGAGATATTGACCTGAGACTGGCGTGTACAGCCGCAATAGGTTGGTGTACAGCCGCAATAGGTTTGCATGGTGAGTGTCCAGGCCAATATCTCCAAAGTGGCTGGGGGTAGGAGGCTCATAATGTAACCTCAGCATCCTCTTACCATAAGGGACAAGCCCTCCGAATACCGTAAGGATTGGAGAAAGTTGAATTTTACCCTCTTGGCTGCTGGAAGTCAATTTTGAGTTTTTGAGATTTTGGTCAAAAATTCAAATTGCTCGGATTGCCTCGAAACACAGCACACTTAAAGAGTACCATGGAGGTATGAACATACTGCCATATCAGCCTCCTAGCCCCTGTCACTTTGGAGATATTGACCCGTACACTCACCATGCAAACCTATTGCGGCTGTACACCGCCCTATGGCAGCTGTACACGCCTGTCTCAGGTCAATATCTCCAAAGTGGCTGGGGGTAGGAGGCTGATCTCAGAGTATGTTCATGCCACTCCTTGGTACTTGAAGACCCCCGCTGTACAGCCTCCTAGCCCCCACCGTTTTGGAGAAATGTGGCGTGTACAGCCGCCATTGCTTTTGTACACAAACCTATGGCGGCGGTACACGCCACATTTCTCCAAAGTGGTGGGGGCTAGGAGGCTATGAAGCGGGGGTCCTCAAGTACCAAAAGGTGGGATGAACATACTCTGAGATCAGCCTCCTACCTTTAGCCACTTTGGAGATATTGACCTGAGACAGGCGTGTACAGCCGCAATAGGTCGGTGTACAGCCGCAATAGGTTTGCATAGTGAGTGTCCAGGCCAATATCTCCAAAGTGGCTGGGGGTAGGAGGCTCATAATGTAACCTCAGCATCCTCTTACCATAAGGGACAAGGCCTCCGAATACCGTAAGGATTGGAGAAAGTTGAATTTTACCCTCTTGGCTGCTGGAAGTCAATTTTGAGATTTTGAGATTTTGGTCAAAAATTCAAATTGCTCGGATTGCCTCGAAACACAGCACACTTAAAGAGTACCATGGAGGTATGAACATACTGCCATATCAGCCTCCTAGGCCCTGTCACTTTGGAGATATTGACCCGTACACTCACCATGCAAACCTATTGCGGCTGTACACCGCCCTATGGCGGCTGTACACGCCTGTCTCAGGTCAATATCTCCAAAGTGGCTAAAGGGAGGAGGCTGATCTCAGAGTATGTTCATGCCACTCTTTGGTACTTGAGGACCCCCGCTTTATAGCCTCCTAGCCCCCACCGTTTTGGAGAAATGTGGCGTGTACAGCCGCCATTGCTTTTGTACACAAACCTATGGCGGCGGTACACGCCACATTTCTCAAAAGTGGTTGGGGCTAGGAGGCTATAAAGCGGGGGTCCACAAGTACCAAAGAGTGCGATGAACATACTCTGAGATCAGCCTCCTAGCCCTAGCCACTTTGGAGATATTGACCTGAGACAGGCGTGTACAGCCGCAATAGGTCGGTGTACAGCCGCAATAGGTTTGCATGGTGAGTGTCCAGGCCAATATCTCCAAAGTGGCTGGGGGTAGGAGGCTCATAATGTAACCTCAGCATCCTCTTACCATAAGGGACAAGGCCTCCGAATACCGTAAGGATTGGAGAAAGTTGAATTTTACCCTCTTGGCTGCTGGAAGTCAATTTTGAGATTTTGAGATGTTGGTCAAAAATTCAAATTGCTCGGATTGCCTCGAAACACAGCACACTTAAAGAGTACCGTGGAGGTATGAACATACTGCCATATCAGCCTCCTAGGCCCTGTCACCGTTTTGGAGAAATGTGGCGTGTACAGCCGCCATTGCTTTTGTACACAAACCTATGGCGGCGGTACACGCCACATTTCTCAAAAGTGGTGGGGGCTAGGAGGCTATAAAGCGGGGGTCCTCAAGTACTAAAGGCTGGGATGAACATACTCTGAGATCAGCCTCCTACTCCCAACCGATCGTGAGAAACGGCCGCGTACAGCCCCCACATGTCAGTGTACACGGGTCAATATCTCCAAAGATTCTTGGTCTAGGAGGCTGATATGGCAGTATGTTCATGTCTCCATGGTGTACTGTTACTGTGCATAGGTTTCGAGCCAATCCGAGCAATTTTAATTTTAACATGTAAACCTATGGCGGTTGTACACCGACCTATGGCGGCTGTACACGCCTGTTTCTCCAAACTGGTGCATGATAGGAGGCTATCGCTCGGTGGTGTTAAAGTACCAAGTGTTGACACTAACATACTGGAATATCAGCCTCCTAGCTCTCCGTTAAGTGTGGAAATAAAGGAATGTACAGCCGCCATATAAACCTATTGGCACTGTACGCCTTTCCCGTACGGCCTACAAACATCCCACAGATATGAATCAAAACTTAGATTGCTCTAGAGTGTCCAAGGATCAACATATTTCAGCGTCAGCCCCCAAGATTAAGCGGTTTTCTTAATTGATCAAAATGATCAATTCTTGCACAGAAGGGTGTTGTACTCTAAGAGCCTGACAGTGTCCTGGTTCAAATTTGGAGATATGTGAGGATTTTTTTTTTCTAGAGGGGTTAGCTGAAATTTCTCTGCACAGTCTCGATGGACACTCACTCATGACCCACTGACCCGATTTTGAGGCCTCTAGTGCTTTCGGAACCCCCTCTGTACAGAAAAACAATGTGCGTGTACAGGCGCCATAGGAATTCGGCGGCTGTACACATTCTCCCTAAGTCGCTTCCCGTAACCCGACCGAAGGTAGCAGAGACGAAAGCTCTGCACATTCTGCAATGGCAGGGCATGCTGAGTAACTGACCCGAGTACTGTGTCTGTACTGTGCATGTAAAGGTCCTCCAGGGGCTGTGACCTTTGTTTCAAAAGGTCATGTGTACAACGGCAACAGTTTCAATGGTGAGGACATTCCTATGGCGGTTGTACACATCATCTTTTTAAGTTTTAAAGGTGTTGTCAAAGCAGTAGGAGGCTGATCTCAGAGTATGTTCATCCCACCCTTTGGTACTTGAGGACCCCCGCTTTATAGCCTCCTAGCCCCCACCGCTTTGGAGAAATTTGGCGTGTACAGCCGCCATACATTCCTATGGCGGCTGTACACATCATCTCCAAATTGACAGGGGCTAGGAGGCTGATATGGCAGTATGTTTATGTCTCCATGGTGTACTGTTACTGTGCATAGGTTTCGAGCAAATCGGAGCAATTTTAATTTTAACATGTAAACCTATTGCTGTTGTACACGAACTCTGTGGCGCATGTACACGCCTGTGTACTGTAGCGTATTAAAAGAAATCGAGCGGTCCGATCGGTCCGAAACCCGTACGGCCCTTTATCCTCGAGGTGCCGATCACGCACGCCGGATTTCGTGCCGAACGGACCGCTCTGAATACCCCGTTCTCCGATTGGCCCATATGGGACGCTCCGATTGGTCCGCCGTACAGAGGGCCCATAGGCCCCGAGGGCCTGATCACGCTCACCGAAGGGCGTGCCGATCGGAAAACTTTGAAAATGGAGCTCTCTGATTGGTCCGAAACTCCGCACGCCGTTAGGCCACGGTCGGGCCTCCACCCTGACCGGACGTCAGCCCGATCGGTGGGGGTCAAACTCAAAACCGGCCCGAGACACTTTTGGCCACCAGGGGGCTCATCGGCGCCCTCCGGAAGGCGCACGGTTCGGATTTGGCGAGGCCACGCCCAAAAACGGCGCTCAGAAAGGTCACGTGGTCAAAAACGCCATTTTCCCATTGAAAAGTATGCGCGCTGTACACAGTGTACAGCCAGCGAGGCCATGCCCAAAAATGGTGTTCTGGAAGGTCATATGGTCAAAAACGCTGTTATTACATTGAAAAGTATGTGTGCTGTACATGGTGTACAGCCGGAAAGGCCACGCCCCAAAACAGCGTTCTGAAAGGTCACATGGTCAAAAACGCTGTTTTCCCATTGAAAAGTATGTGTGCTGTACATGGTGTACAGCCGGAAAGGCCACGCCCCAAAACGGCGTTCTGAAAGGTCACATGGTCAAAAACGCTGTTATTACATTGAAAAGTATGTGTGCTGTACATGGTGTACAGCCGGAAAGGCCACGCCCCAAAACGGCGTTCTGAAAGGTCACATGGTCAAAAACGCTGTTTTCCCATTGAAAAGTATGTGTGCTGTACACGGCGTACACCCGCCATATTTTGCATATATTGCCTCAGAGGTATGGAGGTGGCGCCCCCTATGGTCGAAATGGCCACTGTGCACTTTGTGTACAGCCGGGGTCCAGGTGTACATTTGGAGCGTACACCCCACATTATAAAAACATTGGGGGTGTACACAGATTTTGGAGCGCATGTACAACGGCTCAACTTTAAGTACAGCCGGCATAGGTTCCATTCAAAAAAATGTACACCCGCCATACATTTTTCGAGAGTTGTCTAACTGAGAAAAGCGTTCTTCAGGCATGGAAACACAAGAGGTGAAAAGGTGAATAAAAGCATTTCTACCACAATAATCTATGTTCTAATGATGACTCCTATAATGGTGCGTGCTCTTCTACATGGGAGAGACATTCATATTGACCAAAATAACTCGGGGCGCATGGAAAGTTAAAATGTTCCTAAGACACCTCTCTCTCACTGAGAAAAGCGTTCTTCAGGCATGGAAACACAAGAGGTGAAAAGGTGAATAAAAGCATTTCTACCACAATAATCTATGTTCTAATGATGACTCCTATAATGGTGCGTGCTCTTCTACATGGGAGAGACATTCATATTGACCAATATAACTCGGGGCGCATGGAAAGTCAAAATGTTCCTAAGACACCTCTCTCTCACTGAGAAAAGCGTTCTTCAGGCATGGAAACACAAGAGGTGAAAAGGTGAATAAAAGCATTTCTACCACAATAATCTATGTTCTAATGATGACTCCTATAATGGTGCGTGCTCTTCTACATGGGAGAGACATTCATATTGACCAAAATAACTCGGGGCGCATGGAAAGTCAAAATGTTCCTAAGACACCTCTCTCTCACTGAGAAAAGCGTTCTTCAGGCATGGAAACACAAGAGGTGAAAAGGTGAATAAAAGCATTTCTACCACAATAATCTATGTTCTAATGATGACTCCTATAATGGTGCGTGCTCTTCTACATGGGAGAGACATTCATATTGACCAAAATAACTCGGGGCGCATGGAAAGTCAAAATGTTCCTAAGACACCTCTCTCTCACTGAGAAAAGCGTTCTTCAGGCATGGAAACACAAGAGGTGAAAAGGTGAATAAAAGCATTTCTACCACAATAATCTATGTTCTAATGATGACTCCTATAATGGTGCGTGCTCTTCTACATGGGAGAGACATTCATATTGACCAAAATAACTCGGGGCGCATGGAAAGTCAAAATGTTCCTAAGACACCTCTCTCTCACTGAGAAAAGCGTTCTTCAGGCATGGAAACACAAGAGGTGAAAAGGTGAATAAAAGCATTTCTACCACAATAATCTATGTTCTAATGATGACTCCTATAATGGTGCGTGCTCTTCTACATGGGAGAGACATTCATATTGACCAAAATAACTCGGGGCGCATGGAAAGTCAAAATGTTCCTAAGACACCACTCTCTCACTGAGAAAAGCGTTCTTCAGGCATGGAAACACAAGAGGAGAAAAGGTGAATAAAAGCATTTCTACCACAATAATCTATGTTCTAATGATGACTCCTATAATGGTGCGTGCTCTTCTACATGGGAGAGACATTCATATTGACCAAAATAACTCGGGGCGCATGGAAAGTCAAAATGTTCCTAAGACACCTCTCTCTCACTGAGAAAAGCGTTCTTCAGGCATGGAAACACAAGAGGTGAAAGTGAATAAAAGCATTTCTACCACAATAATCTATGTTCTAATGATGACTCCTATAATGGTGCGTGCTCTTCTACATGGGAGAGACATTCATATTGACCAATATAACTCGGGGCGCATGGAAAGTCAAAATGTTCCTAAGACACCTCTCTCTCACTGAGAAAAGCGTTCTTCAGGCATGGAAACACAAGAGGTGAAAAGGTGAATAAAAGCATTTCTACCACAATAATCTATGTTCTAATGATGACTCCTATAATGGTGCGTGCTCTTCTACGTGGGAGAGACATTCATATTGACCAATATAACTCGGGGCGCATGGAAAGTCAAAATGTTCCTAAGACACCTCTCTCTCACTGAGAAAAGCGTTCTTCAGGCATGGAAACACAAGAGGTGAAAAGGTGAATAAAAGCATTTCTACCACAATAATCTATGTTCTAATGATGACTCCTATAATGGTGCGTGCTCTTCTACATGGGAGAGACATTCATATTGACCAAAATAACTCGGGGCGCATGGAAAGTCAAAATGTTCCTAAGACACCACTCTCTCACTGAGAAAAGCGTTCTTCAGGCATGGAAACACAAGAGGTGAAAAGGTGAATAAAAGCATTTCTACCACAATAATCTATGTTCTAATGATGACTCCTATAATGGTGCGTGCTCTTCTACATGGGAGAGACATTCATATTGACCAATATAACTCGGGGCGCATGGAAAGTCAAAATGTTCCTAAGACACCTCTCTCTCACTGAGAAAAGCGTTCTTCAGGCATGGAAACACAAGAGGTGAAAAGGTGAATAAAAGCAATTCTACCACAATAATCTATGTTCTAATGATGACTCCTATAATGGTGCGTGCTCTTCTACATGGGAGAGACATTCATATTGACCAATATAACTCGGGGCGCATGGAAAGTCAAAATGTTCCTAAGACACCTCTCTCTCACTGAGAAAAGCGTTCTTCAGGCATGGAAACACAAGAGGTGAAAAGGTGAATAAAAGCATTTCTACCACAATAATCTATGTTCTAATGATGACTCCTATAATGGTGCGTGCTCTTCTACATGGGAGAGACATTCATATTGACCAAAATAACTCGGGGCGCATGGAAAGTTAAAATGTTCCTAAGACACCTCTCTCTCACTGAGAAAAGCGTTCTTCAGGCATGGAAACACAAGAGGTGAAAAGGTGAATAAAAGCATTTCTACCACAATAATCTATGTTCTAATGATGACTCCTATAATGGTGCGTGCTCTTCTACATGGGAGAGACATTCATATTGACCAATATAACTCGGGGCACATGGAAAGTCAAAATGTTCCTAAGACACCTCTCTCTCACTGAGAAAAGCGTTCTTCAGGCATGGAAACACAAGAGGTGAAAAGGTGAATAAAAGCATTTCTACCACAATAATCTATGTTCTAATGATGACTCCTATAATGGTGCGTGCTCTTCTACATGGGAGAGACATTCATATTGACCAAAATAACTCGGGGCGCATGGAAAGTCAAAATGTTCCTAAGACACCTCTCTCTCACTGAGAAAAGCGTTCTTCAGGCATGGAAACACAAGAGGTGAAAAGGTGAATAAAAGCATTTCTACCACAATAATCTATGTTCTAATGATGACTCCTATAATGGTGCGTGCTCTTCTACATGGGAGAGACATTCATATTGACCAATATAACTCCGGGCGCATGGAAAGTCAAAATGTTCCTAAGACACCTCTCTCTCACTGAGAAAAGCGTTTTTCAGGCATGGAACACAAGAGGTGAAAAGGTGAATAAAAGCAATTCTACCACAATAATCTATGTTCTAATGATGACTCCTATAATGGTGCGTGCTCTTCTACATGGGAGAGACATTCATATTGACCAAAATAACTCGGGGCGCATGGAAAGTCAAAATGTTCCTAAGACACCTCTCTCTCACTGAGAAAAGCGTTCTTCAGGCATGGAAACACAAGAGGTGAAAAGGTGAATAAAAGCAATTCTACCACAATAATCTATGTTCTAATGATGACTCCTATAATGGTGCGTGCTCTTCTACATGGGAGAGACATTCATATTGACCAATATAACTCGGGGCGCATGGAAAGTCAAAATGTTCCTAAGACACCTCTCTCTCACTGAGAAAAGCGTTCTTCAGGCATGGAAACACAAGAGGTGAAAAGGTGAATAAAAGCATTTCTACCACAATAATCTATGTTCTAATGATGACTCCTATAATGGTGCGTGCTCTTCTACATGGGAGAGACATTCATATTGACCAAAATAACTCGGGGCGCATGGAAAGTTAAAATGTTCCTAAGACACCTCTCTCTCACTGAGAAAAGCGTTCTTCAGGCATGGAAACACAAGAGGTGAAAAGGTGAATAAAAGCATTTCTACCACAATAATCTATGTTCTAATGATGACTCCTATAATGGTGCGTGCTCTTCTACATGGGAGAGACATTCATATTGACCAATATAACTCGGGGCGCATGGAAAGTCAAAATGTTCCTAAGACACCTCTCTCTCACTGAGAAAAGCGTTCTTCAGGCATGGAAACACAAGAGGTGAAAAGGTGAATAAAAGCATTTCTACCACAATAATCTATGTTCTAATGATGACTCCTATAATGGTGCGTGCTCTTCTACATGGGAGAGACATTCATATTGACCAAAATAACTCGGGGCGCATGGAAAGTCAAAATGTTCCTAAGACACCTCTCTCTCACTGAGAAAAGCGTTCTTCAGGCATGGAAACACAAGAGGTGAAAAGGTGAATAAAAGCATTTCTACCACAATAATCTATGTTCTAATGATGACTCCTATAATGGTGCGTGCTCTTCTACATGGGAGAGACATTCATATTGACCAAAATAACTCGGGGCGCATGGAAAGTCAAAATGTTCCTAAGACACCTCTCTCTCACTGAGAAAAGCGTTCTTCAGGCATGGAAACACAAGAGGTGAAAAGGTGAATAAAAGCATTTCTACCACAATAATCTATGTTCTAATGATGACTCCTATAATGGTGCGTGCTCTTCTACATGGGAGAGACATTCATATTGACCAAAATAACTCGGGGCGCATGGAAAGTCAAAATGTTCCTAAGACACCACTCTCTCACTGAGAAAAGCGTTCTTCAGGCATGGAAACACAAGAGGTGAAAAGGTGAATAAAAGCATTTCTACCACAATAATCTATGTTCTAATGATGACTCCTATAATGGTGCGTGCTCTTCTACATGGGAGAGACATTCATATTGACCAAAATAACTCGGGGCGCATGGAAAGTCAAAATGTTCCTAAGACACCTCTCTCTCACTGAGAAAAGCGTTCTTCAGGCATGGAAACACAAGAGGTGAAAGTGAATAAAAGCATTTCTACCACAATAATCTATGTTCTAATGATGACTCCTATAATGGTGCGTGCTCTTCTACATGGGAGAGACATTCATATTGACCAATATAACTCGGGGCGCATGGAAAGTCAAAATGTTCCTAAGACACCTCTCTCACTGAGAAAAGCGTTCTTCAGGCATGGAAACACAAGAGGTGAAAAGGTGAATAAAAGCATTTCTACCACAATAATCTATGTTCTAATGATGACTCCTATAATGGTGCGTGCTCTTCTACGTGGGAGAGACATTCATATTGACCAATATAACTCGGGGCGCATGGAAAGTCAAAATGTTCCTAAGACACCTCTCTCTCACTGAGAAAAGCGTTCTTCAGGCATGGAAACACAAGAGGTGAAAAGGTGAATAAAAGCATTTCTACCACAATAATCTATGTTCTAATGATGACTCCTATAATGGTGCGTGCTCTTCTACATGGGAGAGACATTCATATTGACCAAAATAACTCGGGGCGCATGGAAAGTCAAAATGTTCCTAAGACACCACTCTCTCACTGAGAAAAGCGTTCTTCAGGCATGGAAACACAAGAGGTGAAAAGGTGAATAAAAGCATTTCTACCACAATAATCTATGTTCTAATGATGACTCCTATAATGGTGCGTGCTCTTCTACATAGGAGAGACATTCATATTGACCAATATAACTCGGGGCGCATGGAAAGTCAAAATGTTCCTAAGACACCTCTCTCTCACTGAGAAAAGCGTTCTTCAGGCATGGAAACACAAGAGGTGAAAAGGTGAATAAAAGCAATTCTACCACAATAATCTATGTTCTAATGATGACTCCTATAATGGTGCGTGCTCTTCTACATGGGAGAGACATTCATATTGACCAATATAACTCGGGGCGCATGGAAAGTCAAAATGTTCCTAAGACACCTCTCTCTCACTGAGAAAAGCGTTCTTCAGGCATGGAAACACAAGAGGTGAAAAGGTGAATAAAAGCATTTCTACCACAATAATCTATGTTCTAATGATGACTCCTATAATGGTGCGTGCTCTTCTACATGGGAGAGACATTCATATTGACCAAAATAACTCGGGGCGCATGGAAAGTTAAAATGTTCCTAAGACACCTCTCTCTCACTGAGAAAAGCGTTCTTCAGGCATGGAAACACAAGAGGTGAAAAGGTGAATAAAAGCATTTCTACCACAATAATCTATGTTCTAATGATGACTCCTATAATGGTGCGTGCTCTTCTACATGGGAGAGACATTCATATTGACCAATATAACTCGGGGCACATGGAAAGTCAAAATGTTCCTAAGACACCTCTCTCTCACTGAGAAAAGCGTTCTTCAGGCATGGAAACACAAGAGGTGAAAAGGTGAATAAAAGCATTTCTACCACAATAATCTATGTTCTAATGATGACTCCTATAATGGTGCGTGCTCTTCTACATGGGAGAGACATTCATATTGACCAAAATAACTCGGGGCGCATGGAAAGTCAAAATGTTCCTAAGACACCTCTCTCTCACTGAGAAAAGCGTTCTTCAGGCATGGAAACACAAGAGGTGAAAAGGTGAATAAAAGCATTTCTACCACAATAATCTATGTTCTAATGATGACTCCTATAATGGTGCGTGCTCTTCTACATGGGAGAGACATTCATATTGACCAATATAACTCCGGGCGCATGGAAAGTCAAAATGTTCCTAAGACACCTCTCTCTCACTGAGAAAAGCGTTTTTCAGGCATGGAACACAAGAGGTGAAAAGGTGAATAAAAGCAATTCTACCACAATAATCTATGTTCTAATGATGACTCCTATAATGGTGCGTGCTCTTCTACATGGGAGAGACATTCATATTGACCAAAATAACTCGGGGCGCATGGAAAGTCAAAATGTTCCTAAGACACCTCTCTCTCACTGAGAAAAGCGTTCTTCAGGCATGGAAACACAAGAGGTGAAAAGGTGAATAAAAGCAATTCTACCACAATAATCTATGTTCTAATGATGACTCCTATAATGGTGCGTGCTCTTCTACATGGGAGAGACATTCATATTGACCAATATAACTCGGGGCGCATGGAAAGTCAAAATGTTCCTAAGACACCTCTCTCTCACTGAGAAAAGCGTTCTTCAGGCATGGAAACACAAGAGGTGAAAAGGTGAATAAAAGCATTTCTACCACAATAATCTATGTTCTAATGATGACTCCTATAATGGTGCGTGCTCTTCTACATGGGAGAGACATTCATATTGACCAAAATAACTCGGGGCGCATGGAAAGTTAAAATGTTCCTAAGACACCTCTCTCTCACTGAGAAAAGCGTTCTTCAGGCATGGAAACACAAGAGGTGAAAAGGTGAATAAAAGCATTTCTACCACAATAATCTATGTTCTAATGATGACTCCTATAATGGTGCGTGCTCTTCTACATGGGAGAGACATTCATATTGACCAATATAACTCGGGGCGCATGGAAAGTCAAAATGTTCCTAAGACACCTCTCTCTCACTGAGAAAAGCGTTCTTCAGGCATGGAAACACAAGAGGTGAAAAGGTGAATAAAAGCATTTCTACCACAATAATCTATGTTCTAATGATGACTCCTATAATGGTGCGTGCTCTTCTACATGGGAGAGACATTCATATTGACCAATATAACTCCGGGCGCATGGAAAGTCAAAATGTTCCTAAGACACCTCTCTCTCACTGAGAAAAGCGTTTTTCAGGCATGGAACACAAGAGGTGAAAAGGTGAATAAAAGCAATTCTACCACAATAATCTATGTTCTAATGATGACTCCTATAATGGTGCGTGCTCTTCTACATGGGAGAGACATTCATATTGACCAAAATAACTCGGGGCGCATGGAAAGTCAAAATGTTCCTAAGACACCTCTCTCTCACTGAGAAAAGCGTTCTTCAGGCATGGAAACACAAGAGGTGAAAAGGTGAATAAAAGCAATTCTACCACAATAATCTATGTTCTAATGATGACTCCTATAATGGTGCGTGCTCTTCTACATGGGAGAGACATTCATATTGACCAATATAACTCGGGGCGCATGGAAAGTCAAAATGTTCCTAAGACACCTCTCTCTCACTGAGAAAAGCGTTCTTCAGGCATGGAAACACAAGAGGTGAAAAGGTGAATAAAAGCATTTCTACCACAATAATCTATGTTCTAATGATGACTCCTATAATGGTGCGTGCTCTTCTACATGGGAGAGACATTCATATTGACCAAAATAACTCGGGGCGCATGGAAAGTTAAAATGTTCCTAAGACACCTCTCTCTCACTGAGAAAAGCGTTCTTCAGGCATGGAAACACAAGAGGTGAAAAGGTGAATAAAAGCATTTCTACCACAATAATCTATGTTCTAATGATGACTCCTATAATGGTGCGTGCTCTGCTACATGGGAGAGACATTCATATTGACCAATATAACTCGGGGCGCATGGAAAGTCAAAATGTTCCTAAGACACCTCTCTCTCACTGAGAAAAGCGTTCTTCAGGCATGGAAACACAAGAGGTGAAAAGGTGAATAAAAGCATTTCTACCACAATAATCTATGTTCTAATGATGACTCCTATAATGGTGCGTGCTCTTCTACATGGGAGAGACATTCATATTGACCAAAATAACTCGGGGCGCATGGAAAGACAAAATGTTCCTAAGACACCTCTCTCTCACTGAGAAAAGCGTTCTTCAGGCATGGAAACACAAGAGGTGAAAAGGTGAATAAAAGCATTTCTACCACAATAATCTATGTTCTAATGATGACTCCTATAATGGTGCGTGCTCTTCTACATGGGAGAGACATTCATATTGACCAAAATAACTCGGGGCGCATGGAAAGTCAAAATGTTCCTAAGACACCTCTCTCTCACTGAGAAAAGCGTTCTTCAGGCATGGAAACACAAGAGGTGAAAAGGTGAATAAAAGCATTTCTACCACAATAATCTATGTTCTAATGATGACTCCTATAATGGTGCGTGCTCTTCTACATGGGAGAGACATTCATATTGACCAAAATAACTCGGGGCGCATGGAAAGTCAAAATGTTCCTAAGACACCACTCTCTCACTGAGAAAAGCGTTCTTCAGGCATGGAAACACAAGAGGTGAAAAGGTGAATAAAAGCATTTCTACCACAATAATCTATGTTCTAATGATGACTCCTATAATGGTGCGTGCTCTTCTACATGGGAGAGACATTCATATTGACCAATATAACTCGGGGCGCATGGAAAGTCAAAATGTTCCTAAGACACCTCTCTCTCACTGAGAAAAGCGTTCTTCAGGCATGGAAACACAAGAGGTGAAAAGGTGAATAAAAGCATTTCTACCACAATAATCTATGTTCTAATGATGACTCCTATAATGGTGCGTGCTCTTCTACATGGGAGAGACATTCATATTGACCAATATAACTCGGGGCGCATGGAAAGTCAAAATGTTCCTAAGACACCTCTCTCTCACTGAGAAAAGCGTTCTTCAGGCATGGAAACACAAGAGGTGAAAAGGTGAATAAAAGCATTTCTACCACAATAATCTATGTTCTAATGATGACTCCTATAATGGTGCGTGCTCTTCTACATGGGAGAGACATTCATATTGACCAAAATAACTCGGGGCGCATGGAAAGTCAAAATGTTCCTAAGACACCTCTCTCTCACTGAGAAAAGCGTTCTTCAGGCATGGAAACACAAGAGGTGAAAAGGTGAATAAAAGCATTTCTACCACAATAATCTATGTTCTAATGATGACTCCTATAATGGTGCGTGCTCTTCTACATGGGAGAGACATTCATATTGACCAAAATAACTCGGGGCGCATGGAAAGTCAAAATGTTCCTAAGACACCACTCTCTCACTGAGAAAAGCGTTCTTCAGGCATGGAAACACAAGAGGTGAAAAGGTGAATAAAAGCATTTCTACCACAATAATCTATGTTCTAATGATGACTCCTATAATGGTGCGTGCTCTTCTACATGGGAGAGACATTCATATTGACCAATATAACTCGGGGCGCATGGAAAGTCAAAATGTTCCTAAGACACCTCTCTCTCACTGAGAAAAGCGTTTTTCAGGCATGGAACACAAGAGGTGAAAAGGTGAATAAAAGCATTTCTACCACAATAATCTATGTTCTAATGATGACTCCTATAATGGTGCGTGCTCTTCTACATGGGAGAGACATTCATATTGACCAATATAACTCGGGGCGGATGGAAAGTCAAAATGTTCCTAAGAAACCTCTCTCTCACTGAGAAAAGCGTTCTTCAGGCATGGAAACACAAGAGGTGAAAAGGTGAATAAAAGCATTTCTACCACAATAATCTATGTTCTAATGATGACTCCTATAATGGTGCGTGCTCTTCTACATGGGAGAGACATTCATATTGACCAATATAACTCGGGGCGCATGGAAAGTCAAAATGTTCCTAAGACACCTCTCTCTCACTGAGAAAAGCGTTCTTCAGGCATGGAAACACAAGAGGTGAAAAGGTGAATAAAAGCATTTCTACCACAATAATCTATGTTCTAATGATGACTCCTATAATGGTGCGTGCTCTTCTACATGGGAGAGACATTCATATTGACCAAAATAACTCGGGGCGCATGGAAAGTCAAAATGTTCCTAAGACACCTCTCTCTCACTGAGAAAAGCGTTCTTCAGGCATGGAAACACAAGAGGTGAAAAGGTGAATAAAAGCATTTCTACCACAATAATCTATGTTCTAATGATGACTCCTATAATGGTGCGTGCTCTTCTACATGGGAGAGACATTCATATTGACCAAAATAACTCGGGGCGCATGGAAAGTCAAAATGTTCCTAAGACACCTCTCTCTCACTGAGAAAAGCGTTCTTCAGGCATGGAAACACAAGAGGTGAAAAGGTGAATAAAAGCATTTCTACCACAATAATCTATGTTCTAATGATGACTCCTATAATGGTGCGTGCTCTTCTACATGGGAGAGACATTCATATTGACCAAAATAACTCGGGGCGCATGGAAAGTCAAAATGTTCCTAAGACACCACTCTCTCACTGAGAAAAGCGTTCTTCAGGCATGGAAACACAAGAGGTGAAAAGGTGAATAAAAGCATTTCTACCACAATAATCTATGTTCTAATGATGACTCCTATAATGGTGCGTGCTCTTCTACATGGGAGAGACATTCATATTGACCAAAATAACTCGGGGCGCATGGAAAGACAAAATGTTCCTAAGACACCTCTCTCTCACTGAGAAAAGCGTTCTTCAGGCATGGAAACACAAGAGGTGAAAAGGTGAATAAAAGCATTTCTACCACAATAATCTATGTTCTAATGATGACTCCTATAATGGTGCGTGCTCTTCTACATGGGAGAGACATTCATATTGACCAAAATAACTCGGGGCGCATGGAAAGTCAAAATGTTCCTAAGACACCTCTCTCTCACTGAGAAAAGCGTTCTTCAGGCATGGAAACACAAGAGGTGAAAAGGTGAATAAAAGCATTTCTACCACAATAATCTATGTTCTAATGATGACTCCTATAATGGTGCGTGCTCTTCTACATGGGAGAGACATTCATATTGACCAAAATAACTCGGGGCGCATGGAAAGTCAAAATGTTCCTAAGACACCACTCTCTCACTGAGAAAAGCGTTCTTCAGGCATGGAAACACAAGAGGTGAAAAGGTGAATAAAAGCATTTCTACCACAATAATCTATGTTCTAATGATGACTCCTATAATGGTGCGTGCTCTTCTACATGGGAGAGACATTCATATTGACCAATATAACTCGGGGCGCATGGAAAGTCAAAATGTTCCTAAGACACCTCTCTCTCACTGAGAAAAGCGTTCTTCAGGCATGGAAACACAAGAGGTGAAAAGGTGAATAAAAGCATTTCTACCACAATAATCTATGTTCTAATGATGACTCCTATAATGGTGCGTGCTCTTCTACATGGGAGAGACATTCATATTGACCAATATAACTCGGGGCGCATGGAAAGTCAAAATGTTCCTAAGACACCTCTCTCTCACTGAGAAAAGCGTTCTTCAGGCATGGAAACACAAGAGGTGAAAAGGTGAATAAAAGCATTTCTACCACAATAATCTATGTTCTAATGATGACTCCTATAATGGTGCGTGCTCTTCTACATGGGAGAGACATTCATATTGACCAAAATAACTCGGGGCGCATGGAAAGTCAAAATGTTCCTAAGACACCTCTCTCTCACTGAGAAAAGCGTTCTTCAGGCATGGAAACACAAGAGGTGAAAAGGTGAATAAAAGCATTTCTACCACAATAATCTATGTTCTAATGATGACTCCTATAATGGTGCGTGCTCTTCTACATGGGAGAGACATTCATATTGACCAAAATAACTCGGGGCGCATGGAAAGTCAAAATGTTCCTAAGACACCACTCTCTCACTGAGAAAAGCGTTCTTCAGGCATGGAAACACAAGAGGTGAAAAGGTGAATAAAAGCATTTCTACCACAATAATCTATGTTCTAATGATGACTCCTATAATGGTGCGTGCTCTTCTACATGGGAGAGACATTCATATTGACCAATATAACTCGGGGCGCATGGAAAGTCAAAATGTTCCTAAGACACCTCTCTCTCACTGAGAAAAGCGTTTTTCAGGCATGGAACACAAGAGGTGAAAAGGTGAATAAAAGCATTTCTACCACAATAATCTATGTTCTAATGATGACTCCTATAATGGTGCGTGCTCTTCTACATGGGAGAGACATTCATATTGACCAATATAACTCGGGGCGGATGGAAAGTCAAAATGTTCCTAAGAAACCTCTCTCTCACTGAGAAAAGCGTTCTTCAGGCATGGAAACACAAGAGGTGAAAAGGTGAATAAAAGCATTTCTACCACAATAATCTATGTTCTAATGATGACTCCTATAATGGTGCGTGCTCTTCTACATGGGAGAGACATTCATATTGACCAATATAACTCGGGGCGCATGGAAAGTCAAAATGTTCCTAAGACACCTCTCTCTCACTGAGAAAAGCGTTCTTCAGGCATGGAAACACAAGAGGTGAAAAGGTGAATAAAAGCATTTCTACCACAATAATCTATGTTCTAATGATGACTCCTATAATGGTGCGTGCTCTTCTACATGGGAGAGACATTCATATTGACCAAAATAACTCGGGGCGCATGGAAAGTCAAAATGTTCCTAAGACACCTCTCTCTCACTGAGAAAAGCGTTCTTCAGGCATGGAAACACAAGAGGTGAAAAGGTGAATAAAAGCATTTCTACCACAATAATCTATGTTCTAATGATGACTCCTATAATGGTGCGTGCTCTTCTACATGGGAGAGACATTCATATTGACCAAAATAACTCGGGGCGCATGGAAAGTCAAAATGTTCCTAAGACACCTCTCTCTCACTGAGAAAAGCGTTCTTCAGGCATGGAAACACAAGAGGTGAAAAGGTGAATAAAAGCATTTCTACCACAATAATCTATGTTCTAATGATGACTCCTATAATGGTGCGTGCTCTTCTACATGGGAGAGACATTCATATTGACCAAAATAACTCGGGGCGCATGGAAAGTCAAAATGTTCCTAAGACACCACTCTCTCACTGAGAAAAGCGTTCTTCAGGCATGGAAACACAAGAGGTGAAAAGGTGAATAAAAGCATTTCTACCACAATAATCTATGTTCTAATGATGACTCCTATAATGGTGCGTGCTCTTCTACATGGGAGAGACATTCATATTGACCAAAATAACTCGGGGCGCATGGAAAGTCAAAATGTTCCTAAGACACCTCTCTCTCACTGAGAAAAGCGTTCTTCAGGCATGGAAACACAAGAGGTGAAAGTGAATA
The DNA here is from genome assembly GCF_949987555.1 of Borostomias antarcticus. NCBI lineage: Eukaryota > Metazoa > Chordata > Actinopteri > Stomiiformes > Stomiidae > Borostomias > Borostomias antarcticus. The sequence goes on from NW_028176075.1 coordinate 21,074, forward strand.
AAAGCATTTCTACCACAATAATCTATGTTCTAATGATGACTCCTATAATGGTGCGTGCTCTTCTACATGGGAGAGACATTCATATTGACCAATATAACTCGGGGCGCATGGAAAGTCAAAATGTTCCTAAGACACCTCTCTCTCACTGAGAAAAGCGTTCTTCAGGCATGGAAACACAAGAGGTGAAAAGGTGAATAAAAGCATTTCTACCACAATAATCTATGTTCTAATGATGACTCCTATAATGGTGCGTGCTCTTCTACATGGGAGAGACATTCATATTGACCAATATAACTCGGGGCGCATGGAAAGTCAAAATGTTCCTAAGACACCTCTCTCTCACTGAGAAAAGCGTTCTTCAGGCATGGAAACACAAGAGGTGAAAAGGTGAATAAAAGCATTTCTACCACAATAATCTATGTTCTAATGATGACTCCTATAATGGTGCGTGCTCTTCTACATGGGAGAGACATTCATATTGACCAAAATAACTCGGGGCGCATGGAAAGTCAAAATGTTCCTAAGACACCACTCTCTCACTGAGAAAAGCGTTCTTCAGGCATGGAAACACAAGAGGTGAAAAGGTGAATAAAAGCATTTCTACCACAATAATCTATGTTCTAATGATGACTCCTATAATGGTGCGTGCTCTTCTACATGGGAGAGACATTCATATTGACCAATATAACTCGGGGCGCATGGAAAGTCAAAATGTTCCTAAGACACCTCTCTCTCACTGAGAAAAGCGTTCTTCAGGCATGGAAACACAAGAGGTGAAAAGGTGAATAAAAGCATTTCTACCACAATTATCTATGTTCTAATGATGACTCCTATAATGGTGCGTGCTCTTCTACATGGGAGAGACATTCATATTGACCAATATAACTCGGGGCGCATGGAAAGTCAAAATGTTCCTAAGACACCTCTCTCTCACTGAGAAAAGCGTTTTTCAGGCATGGAACACAAGAGGTGAAAAGGTGAATAAAAGCATTTCTACCACAATAATCTATGTTCTAATGATGACTCCTATAATGGTGCGTGCTCTTCTACATGGGAGAGACATTCATATTGACCAATATAACTCGGGGCGGATGGAAAGTCAAAATGTTCCTAAGAAACCTCTCTCTCACTGAGAAAAGCGTTCTTCAGGCATGGAAACACAAGAGGTGAAAAGGTGAATAAAAGCATTTCTACCACAATAATCTATGTTCTAATGATGACTCCTATAATGGTGCGTGCTCTTCTACATGGGAGAGACATTCATATTGACCAATATAACTCGGGGCGCATGGAAAGTCAAAATGTTCCTAAGACACCTCTCTCTCACTGAGAAAAGCGTTCTTCAGGCATGGAAACACAAGAGGTGAAAAGGTGAATAAAAGCATTTCTACCACAATAATCTATGTTCTAATGATGACTCCTATAATGGTGCGTGCTCTTCTACATGGGAGAGACATTCATATTGACCAATATAACTCGGGGCGCATGGAAAGTCAAAATGTTCCTAAGACACCTCTCTCTCACTGAGAAAAGCGTTCTTCAGGCATGGAAACACAAGAGGTGAAAAGGTGAATAAAAGCATTTCTACCACAATAATCTATGTTCTAATGATGACTCCTATAATGGTGCGTGCTCTTCTACATGGGAGAGACATTCATATTGACCAAAATAACTCGGGGCGCATGGAAAGTCAAAATGTTCCTAAGACACCACTCTCTCACTGAGAAAAGCGTTCTTCAGGCATGGAAACACAAGAGGTGAAAAGGTGAATAAAAGCATTTCTACCACAATAATCTATGTTCTAATGATGACTCCTATAATGGTGCGTGCTCTTCTACATGGGAGAGACATTCATATTGACCAATATAACTCGGGGCGCATGGAAAGTCAAAATGTTCCTAAGACACCTCTCTCTCACTGAGAAAAGCGTTCTTCAGGCATGGAAACACAAGAGGTGAAAAGGTGAATAAAAGCATTTCTACCACAATAATCTATGTTCTAATGATGACTCCTATAATGGTGCGTGCTCTTCTACATGGGAGAGACATTCATATTGACCAAAATAACTCGGGGCGCATGGAAAGTCAAAATGTTCCTAAGACACCTCTCTCTCACTGAGAAAAGCGTTCTTCAGGCATGGAAACACAAGAGGTGAAAAGGTGAATAAAAGCAATTCTACCACAATAATCTATGTTCTAATGATGACTCCTATAATGGTGCGTGCTCTTCTACATGGGAGAGACATTCATATTGACCAATATAACTCGGGGCGCATGGAAAGTCAAAATGTTCCTAAGACACCTCTCTCTCACTGAGAAAAGCGTTCTTCAGGCATGGAAACACAAGAGGTGAAAAGGTGAATAAAAGCATTTCTACCACAATAATCTATGTTCTAATGATGACTCCTATAATGGTGCGTGCTCTTCTACATGGGAGAGACATTCATATTGACCAAAATAACTCAGGGCGCATGGAAAGTCAAAATGTTCCTAAGACACCTCTCTCTCACTGAGAAAAGCGTTCTTCAGGCATGGAAACACAAGAGGTGAAAAGGTGAATAAAAGCATTTCTACCACAATAATCTATGTTCTAATGATGACTCCTATAATGGTGCGTGCTCTTCTACATGGGAGAGACATTCATATTGACCAAAATAACTCGGGGCGCATGGAAAGTCAAAATGTTCCTAAGACACCACTCTCTCACTGAGAAAAGCGTTCTTCAGGCATGGAAACACAAGAGGTGAAAAGGTGAATAAAAGCATTTCTACCACAATAATCTATGTTCTAATGATGACTCCTATAATGGTGCGTGCTCTTCTACATGGGAGAGACATTCATATTGACCAATATAACTCGGGGCGCATGGAAAGTCAAAATGTTCCTAAGACACCTCTCTCTCACTGAGAAAAGCGTTCTTCAGGCATGGAAACACAAGAGGTGAAAAGGTGAATAAAAGCATTTCTACCACAATAATCTATGTTCTAATGATGACTCCTATAATGGTGCGTGCTCTTCTACATGGGAGAGACATTCATATTGACCAAAATAACTCGGGGCGCATGGAAAGTCAAAATGTTCCTAAGACACCTCTCTCTCACTGAGAAAAGCGTTCTTCAGGCATGGAAACACAAGAGGTGAAAAGGTGAATAAAAGCAATTCTACCACAATAATCTATGTTCTAATGATGACTCCTATAATGGTGCGTGCTCTTCTACATGGGAGAGACATTCATATTGACCAATATAACTCGGGGCGCATGGAAAGTCAAAATGTTCCTAAGACACCTCTCTCTCACTGAGAAAAGCGTTCTTCAGGCATGGAAACACAAGAGGTGAAAAGGTGAATAAAAGCATTTCTACCACAATAATCTATGTTCTAATGATGACTCCTATAATGGTGCGTGCATGGGAGAGACATTCATATTGACCAAAATAACTCAGGGCGCATGGAAAGTCAAAATGTTCCTAAGACACCTCTCTCTCACTGAGAAAAGCGTTCTTCAGGCATGGAAACACAAGAGGTGAAAAGGTGAATAAAAGCATTTCTACCACAATAATCTATGTTCTAATGATGACTCCTATAATGGTGCGTGCTCTTCTACATGGGAGAGACATTCATATTGACCAATATAACTCGGGGCGCATGGAAAGTCAAAATGTTCCTAAGACACCTCTCTCTCACTGAGAAAAGCGTTCTTCAGGCATGGAAACACAAGAGGTGAAAAGGTGAATAAAAGCATTTCTACCACAATTATCTATGTTCTAATGATGACTCCTATAATGGTGCGTGCTCTTCTACATGGGAGAGACATTCATATTGACCAATATAACTCGGGGCGCATGGAAAGTCAAAATGTTCCTAAGACACCTCTCTCTCACTGAGAAAAGCGTTTTTCAGGCATGGAACACAAGAGGTGAAAAGGTGAATAAAAGCATTTCTACCACAATAATCTATGTTCTAATGATGACTCCTATAATGGTGCGTGCTCTTCTACATGGGAGAGACATTCATATTGACCAATATAACTCGGGGCGGATGGAAAGTCAAAATGTTCCTAAGAAACCTCTCTCTCACTGAGAAAAGCGTTCTTCAGGCATGGAAACACAAGAGGTGAAAAGGTGAATAAAAGCATTTCTACCACAATAATCTATGTTCTAATGATGACTCCTATAATGGTGCGTGCTCTTCTACATGGGAGAGACATTCATATTGACCAATATAACTCGGGGCGCATGGAAAGTCAAAATGTTCCTAAGACACCTCTCTCTCACTGAGAAAAGCGTTCTTCAGGCATGGAAACACAAGAGGTGAAAAGGTGAATAAAAGCATTTCTACCACAATAATCTATGTTCTAATGATGACTCCTATAATGGTGCGTGCTCTTCTACATGGGAGAGACATTCATATTGACCAATATAACTCGGGGCGCATGGAAAGTCAAAATGTTCCTAAGACACCTCTCTCTCACTGAGAAAAGCGTTCTTCAGGCATGGAAACACAAGAGGTGAAAAGGTGAATAAAAGCATTTCTACCACAATAATCTATGTTCTAATGATGACTCCTATAATGGTGCGTGCTCTTCTACATGGGAGAGACATTCATATTGACCAAAATAACTCGGGGCGCATGGAAAGTCAAAATGTTCCTAAGACACCACTCTCTCACTGAGAAAAGCGTTCTTCAGGCATGGAAACACAAGAGGTGAAAAGGTGAATAAAAGCATTTCTACCACAATAATCTATGTTCTAATGATGACTCCTATAATGGTGCGTGCTCTTCTACATGGGAGAGACATTCATATTGACCAATATAACTCGGGGCGCATGGAAAGTCAAAATGTTCCTAAGACACCTCTCTCTCACTGAGAAAAGCGTTCTTCAGGCATGGAAACACAAGAGGTGAAAAGGTGAATAAAAGCATTTCTACCACAATAATCTATGTTCTAATGATGACTCCTATAATGGTGCGTGCTCTTCTACATGGGAGAGACATTCATATTGACCAAAATAACTCGGGGCGCATGGAAAGTCAAAATGTTCCTAAGACACCTCTCTCTCACTGAGAAAAGCGTTCTTCAGGCATGGAAACACAAGAGGTGAAAAGGTGAATAAAAGCAATTCTACCACAATAATCTATGTTCTAATGATGACTCCTATAATGGTGCGTGCTCTTCTACATGGGAGAGACATTCATATTGACCAATATAACTCGGGGCGCATGGAAAGTCAAAATGTTCCTAAGACACCTCTCTCTCACTGAGAAAAGCGTTCTTCAGGCATGGAAACACAAGAGGTGAAAAGGTGAATAAAAGCATTTCTACCACAATAATCTATGTTCTAATGATGACTCCTATAATGGTGCGTGCTCTTCTACATGGGAGAGACATTCATATTGACCAAAATAACTCAGGGCGCATGGAAAGTCAAAATGTTCCTAAGACACCTCTCTCTCACTGAGAAAAGCGTTCTTCAGGCATGGAAACACAAGAGGTGAAAAGGTGAATAAAAGCATTTCTACCACAATAATCTATGTTCTAATGATGACTCCTATAATGGTGCGTGCTCTTCTACATGGGAGAGACATTCATATTGACCAATATAACTCGGGGCGGATGGAAAGTCAAAATGTTCCTAAGACACCTCTCTCTCACTGAGAAAAGCGTTCTTCAGGCATGGAAACACAAGAGGTGAAAAGGTGAATAAAAGCATTTCTACCACAATAATCTATGTTCTAATGATGACTCCTATAATGGTGCGTGCTCTTCTACATGGGAGAGACATTCATATTGACCAATATAACTCGGGGCGCATGGAAAGTCAAAATGTTCCTAAGGACACCTCTCTCTCACTGAGAAAAGCGTTCTTCAGGCATGGAAACACAAGAGGTGAAAAGGTGAATAAAAGCATTTCTACCACAATAATCTATGTTCTAATGATGACTCCTATAATGGTGCGTGCTCTTCTACATGGGAGAGACATTCATATTGACCAATATAACTCGGGGCGCATGGAAAGTCAAAATGTTCCTAAGACACCTCTCTCTCACTGAGAAAAGCGTTCTTCAGGCATGGAAACACAAGAGGTGAAAAGGTGAATAAAAGCATTTCTACCACAATAATCTATGTTCTAATGATGACTCCTATAATGGTGCGTGCTCTTCTACATGGGAGAGACATTCATATTGACCAAAATAACTCGGGGCGCATGGAAAGTCAAAATGTTCCTAAGACACCTCTCTCTCACTGAGAAAAGCGTTCTTCAGGCATGGAAACACAAGAGGTGAAAAGGTGAATAAAAGCATTTCTACCACAATAATCTATGTTCTAATGATGACTCCTATAATGGTGCGTGCTCTTCTACATGGGAGAGACATTCATATTGACCAATATAACTCGGGGCGCATGGAAAGTCAAAATGTTCCTAAGACACCTCTCTCTCACTGAGAAAAGCGTTCTTCAGGCATGGAAACACAAGAGGTGAAAAGGTGAATAAAAGCATTTCTACCACAATAATCTATGTTCTAATGATGACTCCTATAATGGTGCGTGCTCTTCTACATGGGAGAGACATTCATATTGACCAAAATAACTCGGGGCGCATGGAAAGTCAAAATGTTCCTAAGACACCTCTCTCTCACTGAGAAAAGCGTTCTTCAGGCATGGAAACACAAGAGGTGAAAAGGTGAATAAAAGCATTTCTACCACAATAATCTATGTTCTAATGATGACTCCTATAATGGTGCGTGCTCTTCTACATGGGAGAGACATTCATATTGACCAAAATAACTCGGGGCGCATGGAAAGTCAAAATGTTCCTAAGACACCACTCTCTCACTGAGAAAAGCGTTCTTCAGGCATGGAAACACAAGAGGTGAAAAGGTGAATAAAAGCATTTCTACCACAATAATCTATGTTCTAATGATGACTCCTATAATGGTGCGTGCTCTTCTACATGGGAGAGACATTCATATTGACCAAAATAACTCGGGGCGCATGGAAAGTCAAAATGTTCCTAAGACACCTCTCTCTCACTGAGAAAAGCGTTCTTCAGGCATGGAAACACAAGAGGTGAAAGTGAATAAAAGCATTTCTACCACAATAATCTATGTTCTAATGATGACTCCTATAATGGTGCGTGCTCTTCTACATGGGAGAGACATTCATATTGACCAATATAACTCGGGGCGCATGGAAAGTCAAAATGTTCCTAAGACACCTCTCTCTCACTGAGAAAAGCGTTCTTCAGGCATGGAAACACAAGAGGTGAAAAGGTGAATAAAAGCATTTCTACCACAATAATCTATGTTCTAATGATGACTCCTATAATGGTGCGTGCTCTTCTACGTGGGAGAGACATTCATATTGACCAATATAACTCGGGGCGCATGGAAAGTCAAAATGTTCCTAAGACACCTCTCTCTCACTGAGAAAAGCGTTCTTCAGGCATGGAAACACAAGAGGTGAAAAGGTGAATAAAAGCATTTCTACCACAATAATCTATGTTCTAATGATGACTCCTATAATGGTGCGTGCTCTTCTACATGGGAGAGACATTCATATTGACCAAAATAACTCGGGGCGCATGGAAAGTCAAAATGTTCCTAAGACACCACTCTCTCACTGAGAAAAGCGTTCTTCAGGCATGGAAACACAAGAGGTGAAAAGGTGAATAAAAGCATTTCTACCACAATAATCTATGTTCTAATGATGACTCCTATAATGGTGCGTGCTCTTCTACATGGGAGAGACATTCATATTGACCAATATAACTCGGGGCGCATGGAAAGTCAAAATGTTCCTAAGACACCTCTCTCTCACTGAGAAAAGCGTTCTTCAGGCATGGAAACACAAGAGGTGAAAAGGTGAATAAAAGCATTTCTACCACAATAATCTATGTTCTAATGATGACTCCTATAATGGTGCGTGCTCTTCTACATGGGAGAGACATTCATATTGACCAAAATAACTCGGGGCGCATGGAAAGTCAAAATGTTCCTAAGACACCTCTCTCTCACTGAGAAAAGCGTTCTTCAGGCATGGAAACACAAGAGGTGAAAAGGTGAATAAAAGCAATTCTACCACAATAATCTATGTTCTAATGATGACTCCTATAATGGTGCGTGCTCTTCTACATGGGAGAGACATTCATATTGACCAATATAACTCGGGGCGCATGGAAAGTCAAAATGTTCCTAAGACACCTCTCTCTCACTGAGAAAAGCGTTCTTCAGGCATGGAAACACAAGAGGTGAAAAGGTGAATAAAAGCATTTCTACCACAATAATCTATGTTCTAATGATGACTCCTATAATGGTGCGTGCTCTTCTACATGGGAGAGACATTCATATTGACCAAAATAACTCAGGGCGCATGGAAAGTCAAAATGTTCCTAAGACACCTCTCTCTCACTGAGAAAAGCGTTCTTCAGGCATGGAAACACAAGAGGTGAAAAGGTGAATAAAAGCATTTCTACCACAATAATCTATGTTCTAATGATGACTCCTATAATGGTGCGTGCTCTTCTACATGGGAGAGACATTCATATTGACCAATATAACTCGGGGCGGATGGAAAGTCAAAATGTTCCTAAGACACCTCTCTCTCACTGAGAAAAGCGTTCTTCAGGCATGGAAACACAAGAGGTGAAAAGGTGAATAAAAGCATTTCTACCACAATAATCTATGTTCTAATGATGACTCCTATAATGGTGCGTGCTCTTCTACATGGGAGAGACATTCATATTGACCAATATAACTCGGGGCGCATGGAAAGTCAAAATGTTCCTAAGACACCTCTCTCTCACTGAGAAAAGCGTTCTTCAGGCATGGAAACACAAGAGGTGAAAAGGTGAATAAAAGCATTTCTACCACAATAATCTATGTTCTAATGATGACTCCTATAATGGTGCGTGCTCTTCTACATGGGAGAGACATTCATATTGACCAAAATAACTCAGGGCGCATGGAAAGTCAAAATGTTCCTAAGACACCTCTCTCTCACTGAGAAAAGCGTTCTTCAGGCATGGAAACACAAGAGGTGAAAGTGAATAAAAGCATTTCTACCACAATAATCTATGTTCTAATGATGACTCCTATAATGGTGCGTGCTCTTCTACATGGGAGAGACATTCATATTGACCAATATAACTCGGGGCGCATGGAAAGTCAAAATGTTCCTAAGACACCTCTCTCTCACTGAGAAAAGCGTTCTTCAGGCATGGAAACACAAGAGGTGAAAAGGTGAATAAAAGCATTTCTACCACAATAATCTATGTTCTAATGATGACTCCTATAATGGTGCGTGCTCTTCTACATGGGAGAGACATTCATATTGACCAATATAACTCGGGGCGCATGGAAAGTCAAAATGTTCCTAAGACACCTCTCTCTCACTGAGAAAAGCGTTCTTCAGGCATGGAAACACAAGAGGTGAAAAGGTGAATAAAAGCATTTCTACCACAATAATCTATGTTCTAATGATGACTCCTATAATGGTGCGTGCTCTTCTACATGGGAGAGACATTCATATTGACCAATATAACTCGGGGCGCATGGAAAGTCAAAATGTTCCTAAGACACCTCTCTCTCACTGAGAAAAGCGTTCTTCAGGCATGGAAACACAAGAGGTGAAAAGGTGAATAAAAGCATTTCTACCACAATAATCTATGTTCTAATGATGACTCCTATAATGGTGCGTGCTCTTCTACATGGGAGAGACATTCATATTGACCAAAATAACTCGGGGCGCATGGAAAGTCAAAATGTTCCTAAGACACCTCTCTCTCACTGAGAAAAGCGTTCTTCAGGCATGGAAACACAAGAGGTGAAAAGGTGAATAAAAGCATTTCTACCACAATAATCTATGTTCTAATGATGACTCCTATAATGGTGCGTGCTCTTCTACATGGGAGAGACATTCATATTGACCAAAATAACTCGGGGCGCATGGAAAGTCAAAATGTTCCTAAGACACCTCTCTCTCACTGAGAAAAGCGTTCTTCAGGCATGGAAACACAAGAGGTGAAAAGGTGAATAAAAGCATTTCTACCACAATAATCTATGTTCTAATGATGACTCCTATAATGGTGCGTGCTCTTCTACATGGGAGAGACATTCATATTGACCAAAATAACTCGGGGCGCATGGAAAGTCAAAATGTTCCTAAGACACCACTCTCTCACTGAGAAAAGCGTTCTTCAGGCATGGAAACACAAGAGGTGAAAAGGTGAATAAAAGCATTTCTACCACAATAATCTATGTTCTAATGATGACTCCTATAATGGTGCGTGCTCTTCTACATGGGAGAGACATTCATATTGACCAATATAACTCGGGGCGCATGGAAAGTCAAAATGTTCCTAAGACACCTCTCTCTCACTGAGAAAAGCGTTCTTCAGGCATGGAAACACAAGAGGTGAAAAGGTGAATAAAAGCATTTCTACCACAATAATCTATGTTCTAATGATGACTCCTATAATGGTGCGTGCTCTTCTACATGGGAGAGACATTCATATTGACCAATATAACTCGGGGCGCATGGAAAGTCAAAATGTTCCTAAGACACCTCTCTCTCACTGAGAAAAGCGTTCTTCAGGCATGGAAACACAAGAGGTGAAAAGGTGAATAAAAGCATTTCTACCACAATAATCTATGTTCTAATGATGACTCCTATAATGGTGCGTGCTCTTCTACATGGGAGAGACATTCATATTGACCAAAATAACTCGGGGCGCATGGAAAGTCAAAATGTTCCTAAGACACCACTCTCTCACTGAGAAAAGCGTTCTTCAGGCATGGAAACACAAGAGGTGAAAAGGTGAATAAAAGCATTTCTACCACAATAATCTATGTTCTAATGATGACTCCTATAATGGTGCGTGCTCTTCTACATGGGAGAGACATTCATATTGACCAAAATAACTCGGGGCGCATGGAAAGTCAAAATGTTCCTAAGACACCTCTCTCTCACTGAGAAAAGCGTTCTTCAGGCATGGAAACACAAGAGGTGAAAAGGTGAATAAAAGCAATTCTACCACAATAATCTATGTTCTAATGATGACTCCTATAATGGTGCGTGCTCTTCTACATGGGAGAGACATTCATATTGACCAATATAACTCGGGGCGCATGGAAAGTCAAAATGTTCCTAAGACACCTCTCTCTCACTGAGAAAAGCGTTCTTCAGGCATGGAAACACAAGAGGTGAAAAGGTGAATAAAAGCATTTCTACCACAATAATCTATGTTCTAATGATGACTCCTATAATGGTGCGTGCTCTTCTACATGGGAGAGACATTCATATTGACCAAAATAACTCAGGGCGCATGGAAAGTCAAAATGTTCCTAAGACACCTCTCTCTCACTGAGAAAAGCGTTCTTCAGGCATGGAAACACAAGAGGTGAAAAGGTGAATAAAAGCATTTCTACCACAATAATCTATGTTCTAATGATGACTCCTATAATGGTGCGTGCTCTTCTACATGGGAGAGACATTCATATTGACCAATATAACTCGGGGCGCATGGAAAGTCAAAATGTTCCTAAGACACCTCTCTCTCACTGAGAAAAGCGTTCTTCAGGCATGGAAACACAAGAGGTGAAAAGGTGAATAAAAGCATTTCTACCACAATAATCTATGTTCTAATGATGACTCCTATAATGGTGCGTGCTCTTCTACATGGGAGAGACATTCATATTGACCAAAATAACTCGGGGCGCATGGAAAGTTAAAATGTTCCTAAGACACCTCTCTCTCACTGAGAAAAGCGTTCTTCAGGCATGGAAACACAAGAGGTGAAAAGGTGAATAAAAGCATTTCTACCACAATAATCTATGTTCTAATGATGACTCCTATAATGGTGCGTGCTCTTCTACATGGGAGAGACATTCATATTGACCAATATAACTCCGGGCGCATGGAAAGTCAAAATGTTCCTAAGACACCTCTCTCTCACTGAGAAAAGCGTTTTTCAGGCATGGAACACAAGAGGTGAAAAGGTGAATAAAAGCAATTCTACCACAATAATCTATGTTCTAATGATGACTCCTATAATGGTGCGTGCTCTTCTACATGGGAGAGACATTCATATTGACCAAAATAACTCGGGGCGCATGGAAAGTCAAAATGTTCCTAAGACACCTCTCTCTCACTGAGAAAAGCGTTCTTCAGGCATGGAAACACAAGAGGTGAAAAGGTGAATAAAAGCAATTCTACCACAATAATCTATGTTCTAATGATGACTCCTATAATGGTGCGTGCTCTTCTACATGGGAGAGACATTCATATTGACCAATATAACTCGGGGCGCATGGAAAGTCAAAATGTTCCTAAGACACCTCTCTCTCACTGAGAAAAGCGTTCTTCAGGCATGGAAACACAAGAGGTGAAAAGGTGAATAAAAGCATTTCTACCACAATAATCTATGTTCTAATGATGACTCCTATAATGGTGCGTGCTCTTCTACATGGGAGAGACATTCATATTGACCAATATAACTCGGGGCGCATGGAAAGTCAAAATGTTCCTAAGACACCTCTCTCTCACTGAGAAAAGCGTTCTTCAGGCATGGAAACACAAGAGGTGAAAAGGTGAATAAAAGCATTTCTACCACAATAATCTATGTTCTAATGATGACTCCTATAATGGTGCGTGCTCTTCTACATGGGAGAGACATTCATATTGACCAAAATAACTCGGGGCGCATGGAAAGTCAAAATGTTCCTAAGACACCACTCTCTCACTGAGAAAAGCGTTCTTCAGGCATGGAAACACAAGAGGTGAAAAGGTGAATAAAAGCATTTCTACCACAATAATCTATGTTCTAATGATGACTCCTATAATGGTGCGTGCTCTTCTACATGGGAGAGACATTCATATTGACCAAAATAACTCAGGGCGCATGGAAAGTCAAAATGTTCCTAAGACACCTCTCTCTCACTGAGAAAAGCGTTCTTCAGGCATGGAAACACAAGAGGTGAAAAGGTGAATAAAAGCATTTCTACCACAATAATCTATGTTCTAATGATGACTCCTATAATGGTGCGTGCTCTTCTACATGGGAGAGACATTCATATTGACCAATATAACTCGGGGCGCATGGAAAGTCAAAATGTTCCTAAGACACCTCTCTCTCACTGAGAAAAGCGTTCTTCAGGCATGGAAACACAAGAGGTGAAAAGGTGAATAAAAGCATTTCTACCACAATAATCTATGTTCTAATGATGACTCCTATAATGGTGCGTGCTCTTCTACATGGGAGAGACATTCATATTGACCAAAATAACTCGGGGCGCATGGAAAGTTAAAATGTTCCTAAGACACCTCTCTCTCACTGAGAAAAGCGTTCTTCAGGCATGGAAACACAAGAGGTGAAAAGGTGAATAAAAGCATTTCTACCACAATAATCTATGTTCTAATGATGACTCCTATAATGGTGCGTGCTCTTCTACATGGGAGAGACATTCATATTGACCAATATAACTCCGGGCGCATGGAAAGTCAAAATGTTCCTAAGACACCTCTCTCTCACTGAGAAAAGCGTTTTTCAGGCATGGAACACAAGAGGTGAAAAGGTGAATAAAAGCAATTCTACCACAATAATCTATGTTCTAATGATGACTCCTATAATGGTGCGTGCTCTTCTACATGGGAGAGACATTCATATTGACCAAAATAACTCGGGGCGCATGGAAAGTCAAAATGTTCCTAAGACACCTCTCTCTCACTGAGAAAAGCGTTCTTCAGGCATGGAAACACAAGAGGTGAAAAGGTGAATAAAAGCAATTCTACCACAATAATCTATGTTCTAATGATGACTCCTATAATGGTGCGTGCTCTTCTACATGGGAGAGACATTCATATTGACCAATATAACTCGGGGCGCATGGAAAGTCAAAATGTTCCTAAGACACCTCTCTCTCACTGAGAAAAGCGTTCTTCAGGCATGGAAACACAAGAGGTGAAAAGGTGAATAAAAGCATTTCTACCACAATAATCTATGTTCTAATGATGACTCCTATAATGGTGCGTGCTCTTCTACATGGGAGAGACATTCATATTGACCAATATAACTCGGGGCGCATGGAAAGTCAAAATGTTCCTAAGACACCTCTCTCTCACTGAGAAAAGCGTTCTTCAGGCATGGAAACACAAGAGGTGAAAAGGTGAATAAAAGCATTTCTACCACAATAATCTATGTTCTAATGATGACTCCTATAATGGTGCGTGCTCTTCTACATGGGAGAGACATTCATATTGACCAAAATAACTCGGGGCGCATGGAAAGTCAAAATGTTCCTAAGACACCACTCTCTCACTGAGAAAAGCGTTCTTCAGGCATGGAAACACAAGAGGTGAAAAGGTGAATAAAAGCATTTCTACCACAATAATCTATGTTCTAATGATGACTCCTATAATGGTGCGTGCTCTTCTACATGGGAGAGACATTCATATTGACCAAAATAACTCGGGGCGCATGGAAAGTCAAAATGTTCCTAAGACACCTCTCTCTCACTGAGAAAAGCGTTCTTCAGGCATGGAAACACAAGAGGTGAAAAGGTGAATAAAAGCAATTCTACCACAATAATCTATGTTCTAATGATGACTCCTATAATGGTGCGTGCTCTTCTACATGGGAGAGACATTCATATTGACCAATATAACTCGGGGCGCATGGAAAGTCAAAATGTTCCTAAGACACCTCTCTCTCACTGAGAAAAGCGTTCTTCAGGCATGGAAACACAAGAGGTGAAAAGGTGAATAAAAGCATTTCTACCACAATAATCTATGTTCTAATGATGACTCCTATAATGGTGCGTGCTCTTCTACATGGGAGAGACATTCATATTGACCAAAATAACTCGGGGCGCATGGAAAGTCAAAATGTTCCTAAGACACCTCTCTCTCACTGAGAAAAGCGTTCTTCAGGCATGGAAACACAAGAGGTGAAAAGGTGAATAAAAGCATTTCTACCACAATAATCTATGTTCTAATGATGACTCCTATAATGGTGCGTGCTCTTCTACATGGGAGAGACATTCATATTGACCAATATAACTCCGGGCGCATGGAAAGTCAAAATGTTCCTAAGACACCTCTCTCTCACTGAGAAAAGCGTTTTTCAGGCATGGAACACAAGAGGTGAAAAGGTGAATAAAAGCAATTCTACCACAATAATCTATGTTCTAATGATGACTCCTATAATGGTGCGTGCTCTTCTACATGGGAGAGACATTCATATTGACCAAAATAACTCGGGGCGCATGGAAAGTCAAAATGTTCCTAAGACACCTCTCTCTCACTGAGAAAAGCGTTCTTCAGGCATGGAAACACAAGAGGTGAAAAGGTGAATAAAAGCAATTCTACCACAATAATCTATGTTCTAATGATGACTCCTATAATGGTGCGTGCTCTTCTACATGGGAGAGACATTCATATTGACCAATATAACTCGGGGCGCATGGAAAGTCAAAATGTTCCTAAGACACCTCTCTCTCACTGAGAAAAGCGTTCTTCAGGCATGGAAACACAAGAGGTGAAAAGGTGAATAAAAGCATTTCTACCACAATAATCTATGTTCTAATGATGACTCCTATAATGGTGCGTGCTCTTCTACATGGGAGAGACATTCATATTGACCAAAATAACTCGGGGTGCATGGAAAGTTAAAATGTTCCTAAGACACCTCTCTCTCACTGAGAAAAGCGTTCTTCAGGCATGGAAACACAAGAGGTGAAAAGGTGAATAAAAGCATTTCTACCACAATAATCTATGTTCTAATGATGACTCCTATAATGGTGCGTGCTCTTCTACATGGGAGAGACATTCATATTGACCAATATAACTCGGGGCGCATGGAAAGTCAAAATGTTCCTAAGACACCTCTCTCTCACTGAGAAAAGCGTTCTTCAGGCATGGAAACACAAGAGGTGAAAAGGTGAATAAAAGCATTTCTACCACAATAATCTATGTTCTAATGATGACTCCTATAATGGTGCGTGCTCTTCTACATGGGAGAGACATTCATATTGACCAATATAACTCCGGGCGCATGGAAAGTCAAAATGTTCCTAAGACACCTCTCTCTCACTGAGAAAAGCGTTTTTCAGGCATGGAACACAAGAGGTGAAAAGGTGAATAAAAGCAATTCTACCACAATAATCTATGTTCTAATGATGACTCCTATAATGGTGCGTGCTCTTCTACATGGGAGAGACATTCATATTGACCAAAATAACTCGGGGCGCATGGAAAGTCAAAATGTTCCTAAGACACCTCTCTCTCACTGAGAAAAGCGTTCTTCAGGCATGGAAACACAAGAGGTGAAAAGGTGAATAAAAGCAATTCTACCACAATAATCTATGTTCTAATGATGACTCCTATAATGGTGCGTGCTCTTCTACATGGGAGAGACATTCATATTGACCAATATAACTCGGGGCGCATGGAAAGTCAAAATGTTCCTAAGACACCTCTCTCTCACTGAGAAAAGCGTTCTTCAGGCATGGAAACACAAGAGGTGAAAAGGTGAATAAAAGCATTTCTACCACAATAATCTATGTTCTAATGATGACTCCTATAATGGTGCGTGCTCTTCTACATGGGAGAGACATTCATATTGACCAAAATAACTCGGGGCGCATGGAAAGTTAAAATGTTCCTAAGACACCTCTCTCTCACTGAGAAAAGCGTTCTTCAGGCATGGAAACACAAGAGGTGAAAAGGTGAATAAAAGCATTTCTACCACAATAATCTATGTTCTAATGATGACTCCTATAATGGTGCGTGCTCTTCTACATGGGAGAGACATTCATATTGACCAATATAACTCGGGGCGCATGGAAAGTCAAAATGTTCCTAAGACACCTCTCTCTCACTGAGAAAAGCGTTCTTCAGGCATGGAAACACAAGAGGTGAAAAGGTGAATAAAAGCATTTCTACCACAATAATCTATGTTCTAATGATGACTCCTATAATGGTGCGTGCTCTTCTACATGGGAGAGACATTCATATTGACCAAAATAACTCGGGGCGCATGGAAAGTCAAAATGTTCCTAAGACACCTCTCTCTCACTGAGAAAAGCGTTCTTCAGGCATGGAAACACAAGAGGTGAAAAGGTGAATAAAAGCATTTCTACCACAATAATCTATGTTCTAATGATGACTCCTATAATGGTGCGTGCTCTTCTACATGGGAGAGACATTCATATTGACCAAAATAACTCGGGGCGCATGGAAAGTTAAAATGTTCCTAAGACACCTCTCTCTCACTGAGAAAAGCGTTCTTCAGGCATGGAAACACAAGAGGTGAAAAGGTGAATAAAAGCATTTCTACAACAATAATCTATGTTCTAATGATGACTCCTATAATGGTGCGTGCTCTTCTACATGGGAGAGACATTCATATTGACCAATATAACTCGGGGCGCATGGAAAGTCAAAATGTTCCTAAGACACCTCTCTCTCACTGAGAAAAGCGTTCTTCAGGCATGGAAACACAAGAGGTGAAAAGGTGAATAAAAGCATTTCTACCACAATAATCTATGTTCTAATGATGACTCCTATAATGGTGCGTGCTCTTCTACATGGGAGAGACATTCATATTGACCAAAATAACTCGGGGCGCATGGAAAGTCAAAATGTTCCTAAGACACCTCTCTCTCACTGAGAAAAGCGTTCTTCAGGCATGGAAACACAAGAGGTGAAAAGGTGAATAAAAGCATTTCTACCACAATAATCTATGTTCTAATGATGACTCCTATAATGGTGCGTGCTCTTCTACATGGGAGAGACATTCATATTGACCAAAATAACTCGGGGCGCATGGAAAGTCAAAATGTTCCTAAGACACCTCTCTCTCACTGAGAAAAGCGTTCTTCAGGCATGGAAACACAAGAGGTGAAAAGGTGAATAAAAGCATTTCTACCACAATAATCTATGTTCTAATGATGACTCCTATAATGGTGCGTGCTCTTCTACATGGGAGAGACATTCATATTGACCAATATAACTCCGGGCGCATGGGAAGTCAAAATGTTCCTAAGACACCTCTCTCTCACTGAGAAAAGCGTTTTTCAGGCATGGAAACACAAGAGGTGAAAAGGTGAATAAAAGCAATTCTACCACAATAATCTATGTTCTAATGATGACTCCTATAATGGTGCGTGCTCTTCTACATGGGAGAGACATTCATATTGACCAAAATAACTCGGGGCGCATGGAAAGTCAAAATGTTCCTAAGACACCTCTCTCTCACTGAGAAAAGCGTTCTTCAGGCATGGAAACACAAGAGGTGAAAAGGTGAATAAAAGCAATTCTACCACAATAATCTATGTTCTAATGATGACTCCTATAATGGTGCGTGCTCTTCTACATGGGAGAGACATTCATATTGACCAATATAACTCGGGGCGCATGGAAAGTCAAAATGTTCCTAAGACACCTCTCTCTCACTGAGAAAAGCGTTCTTCAGGCATGGAAACACAAGAGGTGAAAAGGTGAATAAAAGCATTTCTACCACAATAATCTATGTTCTAATGATGACTCCTATAATGGTGCGTGCTCTTCTACATGGGAGAGACATTCATATTGACCAAAATAACTCGGGGCGCATGGAAAGTTAAAATGTTCCTAAGACACCTCTCTCTCACTGAGAAAAGCGTTCTTCAGGCATGGAAACACAAGAGGTGAAAAGGTGAATAAAAGCATTTCTACCACAATAATCTATGTTCTAATGATGACTCCTATAATGGTGCGTGCTCTTCTACATGGGAGAGACATTCATATTGACCAAAATAACTCGGGGCGCATGGAAAGTCAAAATGTTCCTAAGACACCTCTCTCTCACTGAGAAAAGCGTTCTTCAGGCATGGAAACACAAGAGGTGAAAAGGTGAATAAAAGCATTTCTACCACAATAATCTATGTTCTAATGATGACTCCTATAATGGTGCGTGCTCTTCTACATGGGAGAGACATTCATATTGACCAAAATAACTCGGGGCGCATGGAAAGTTAAAATGTTCCTAAGACACCTCTCTCTCACTGAGAAAAGCGTTCTTCAGGCATGGAAACACAAGAGGTGAAAAGGTGAATAAAAGCATTTCTACAACAATAATCTATGTTCTAATGATGACTCCTATAATGGTGCGTGCTCTTCTACATGGGAGAGACATTCATATTGACCAATATAACTCGGGGCGCATGGAAAGTCAAAATGTTCCTAAGACACCTCTCTCTCACTGAGAAAAGCGTTCTTCAGGCATGGAAACACAAGAGGTGAAAAGGAGGTGAATAAAAGCATTTCTACCACAATAATCTATGTTCTAATGATGACTCCTATAATGATGCGTGCTCTTCTACATGGGAGAGACATTCATATTGACCAAAATAACTCGGGGCGCATGGAAAGTCAAAATGTTCCTAAGACACCTCTCTCTCACTGAGAAAAGCGTTCTTCAGGCATGGAAACACAAGAGGTGAAAAGGTGAATAAAAGCATTTCTACCACAATAATCTATGTTCTAATGATGACTCCTATAATGGTGCGTGCTCTTCTACATGGGAGAGACATTCATATTGACCAAAATAACTCGGGGCGCATGGAAAGTCAAAATGTTCCTAAGACACCTCTCTCTCACTGAGAAAAGCGTTCTTCAGGCATGGAAACACAAGAGGTGAAAAGGTGAATAAAAGCATTTCTACCACAATAATCTATGTTCTAATGATGACTCCTATAATGGTGCGTGCTCTTCTACATGGGAGAGACATTCATATTGACCAAAATAACTCGGGGCGCATGGAAAGTCAAAATGTTCCTAAGACACCTCTCTCTCACTGAGAAAAGCGTTCTTCAGGCATGGAAACACAAGAGGTGAAAAGGTGAATAAAAGCTTTTCTACCACAATAATCTATGTTCTAATGATGACTCCTATAATGGTGGGTGCTCTTCTACATGGGAGAGACATTCATATTGACCAATATAACTCGGGGCGCATGGAAAGTCAAAATGTTCCTAAGACACCTCTCTCTCACTGAGAAAAGCGTTCTTCAGGCATGGAAACACAAGAGGTGAAAAGGTGAATAAAAGCATTTCTACCACAATAATCTATGTTCTAATGATGACTCCTATAATGGTGCGTGCTCTTCTACATGGGAGAGACATTCATATTGACCAATATAACTCCGGGCGCATGGGAAGTCAAAATGTTCCTAAGACACCTCTCTCTCACTGAGAAAAGCGTTTTTCAGGCATGGAACACAAGAGGTGAAAAGGTGAATAAAAGCAATTCTACCACAATAATCTATGTTCTAATGATGACTCCTATAATGGTGCGTGCTCTTCTACATGGGAGAGACATTCATATTGACCAAAATAACTCGGGGCGCATGGAAAGTCAAAATGTTCCTAAGACACCTCTCTCTCACTGAGAAAAGCGTTCTTCAGGCATGGAAACACAAGAGGTGAAAAGGTGAATAAAAGCAATTCTACCACAATAATCTATGTTCTAATGATGACTCCTATAATGGTGCGTGCTCTTCTACATGGGAGAGACATTCATATTGACCAATATAACTCGGGGCGCATGGAAAGTCAAAATGTTCCTAAGACACCTCTCTCTCACTGAGAAAAGCGTTCTTCAGGCATGGAAACACAAGAGGTGAAAAGGTGAATAAAAGCATTTCTACCACAATAATCTATGTTCTAATGATGACTCCTATAATGGTGCGTGCTCTTCTACATGGGAGAGACATTCATATTGACCAAAATAACTCGGGGCGCATGGAAAGTTAAAATGTTCCTAAGACACCTCTCTCTCACTGAGAAAAGCGTTCTTCAGGCATGGAAACACAAGAGGTGAAAAGGTGAATAAAAGCATTTCTACCACAATAATCTATGTTCTAATGATGACTCCTATAATGGTGCGTGCTCTTCTACATGGGAGAGACATTCATATTGACCAAAATAACTCGGGGCGCATGGAAAGTCAAAATGTTCCTAAGACACCTCTCTCTCACTGAGAAAAGCGTTCTTCAGGCATGGAAACACAAGAGGTGAAAAGGTGAATAAAAGCATTTCTACCACAATAATCTATGTTCTAATGATGACTCCTATAATGGTGCGTGCTCTTCTACATGGGAGAGACATTCATATTGACCAAAATAACTCGGGGCGCATGGAAAGTTAAAATGTTCCTAAGACACCTCTCTCTCACTGAGAAAAGCGTTCTTCAGGCATGGAAACACAAGAGGTGAAAAGGTGAATAAAAGCATTTCTACAACAATAATCTATGTTCTAATGATGACTCCTATAATGGTGCGTGCTCTTCTACATGGGAGAGACATTCATATTGACCAATATAACTCGGGGCGCATGGAAAGTCAAAATGTTCCTAAGACACCTCTCTCTCACTGAGAAAAGCGTTCTTCAGGCATGGAAACACAAGAGGTGAAAAGGTGAATAAAAGCATTTCTACCACAATAATCTATGTTCTAATGATGACTCCTATAATGGTGCGTGCTCTTCTACATGGGAGAGACATTCATTTTGACCAAAATAACTCGGGGCGCATGGAAAGTCAAAATGTTCCTAAGACACCTCTCTCTCACTGAGAAAAGCGTTCTTCAGGCATGGAAACACAAGAGGTGAAAAGGTGAATAAAAGCATTTCTACCACAATAATCTATGTTCTAATGATGACTCCTATAATGGTGCGTGCTCTTCTACATGGGAGAGACATTCATATTGACCAAAATAACTCGGGGCGCATGGAAAGTCAAAATGTTCCTAAGACACCTCTCTCTCACTGAGAAAAGCGTTCTTCAGGCATGGAAACACAAGAGGTGAAAAGGTGAATAAAAGCATTTCTACCACAATAATCTATGTTCTAATGATGACTCCTATAATGGTGCGTGCTCTTCTACATGGGAGAGACATTCATATTGACCAAAATAACTCGGGGCGCATGGAAAGTCAAAATGTTCCTAAGACACCACTCTCTCACTGAGAAAAGCGTTCTTCAGGCATGGAAACACAAGAGGTGAAAAGGTGAATAAAAGCATTTCTACCACAATAATCTATGTTCTAATGATGACTCCTATAATGGTGCGTGCTCTTCTACATGGGAGAGACATTCATATTGACCAAAATAACTCGGGGCGCATGGAAAGTCAAAATGTTCCTAAGACACCTCTCTCTCACTGAGAAAAGCGTTCTTCAGGCATGGAAACACAAGAGGTGAAAAGGTGAATAAAAGCTTTTCTACCACAATAATCTATGTTCTAATGATGACTCCTATAATGGTGGGTGCTCTTCTACATGGGAGAGACATTCATATTGACCAATATAACTCGGGGCGCATGGAAAGTCAAAATGTTCCTAAGACACCTCTCTCTCACTGAGAAAAGCGTTCTTCAGGCATGGAAACACAAGAGGTGAAAAGGTGAATAAAAGCATTTCTACCACAATAATCTATGTTCTAATGATGACTCCTATAATGGTGCGTGCTCTTCTACATGGGAGAGACATTCATATTGACCAAAATAACTCGGGGCGCATGGAAAGTCAAAATGTTCCTAAGACACCTCTCTCTCACTGAGAAAAGCGTTCTTCAGGCATGGAAACACAAGAGGTGAAAAGGTGAATAAAAGCATTTCTACCACAATAATCTATGTTCTAATGATGACTCCTATAATGGTGCGTGCTCTTCTACATGGGAGAGACATTCATATTGACCAATATAACTCGGGGCGCATGGAAAGTCAAAATGTTCCTAAGACACCTCTCTCTCACTGAGAAAAGCGTTCTTCAGGCATGGAAACACAAGAGGTGAAAAGGTGAATAAAAGCATTTCTACCACAATAATCTATGTTCTAATGATGACTCCTATAATGGTGCGTGCTCTTCTACATGGGAGAGACATTCATATTGACCAATATAACTCGGGGCGCATGGAAAGTCAAAATGTTCCTAAGACACCTCTCTCTCACTGAGAAAAGCGTTCTTCAGGCATGGAAACACAAGAGGTGAAAAGGTGAATAAAAGCATTTCTACCACAATAATCTATGTTCTAATGATGACTCCTATAATGGTGCGTGCTCTTCTACATGGGAGAGACATTCATATTGACCAAAATAACTCGGGGCGCATGGAAAGTCAAAATGTTCCTAAGACACCTCTCTCTCACTGAGAAAAGCGTTCTTCAGGCATGGAAACACAAGAGGTGAAAAGGTGAATAAAAGCATTTCTACCACAATAATCTATGTTCTAATGATGACTCCTATAATGGTGCGTGCTCTTCTACATGGGAGAGACATTCATATTGACCAAAATAACTCGGGGCGCATGGAAAGTTAAAATGTTCCTAAGACACCTCTCTCTCACTGAGAAAAGCGTTCTTCAGGCATGGAAACACAAGAGGTGAAAAGGTGAATAAAAGCATTTCTACCACAATAATCTATGTTCTAATGATGACTCCTATAATGGTGCGTGCTCTTCTACATGGGAGAGACATTCATATTGACCAATATAACTCCGGGCGCATGGAAAGTCAAAATGTTCCTAAGACACCTCTCTCTCACTGAGAACAGCGTTTTTCAGGCATGGAACACAAGAGGTGAAAAGGTGAATAAAAGCAATTCTACCACAATAATCTATGTTCTAATGATGACTCCTATAATGGTGCGTGCTCTTCTACATGGGAGAGACATTCATATTGACCAAAATAACTCAGGGCGCATGGAAAGTCAAAATGTTCCTAAGACACCTCTCTCTCACTGAGAAAAGCGTTCTTCAGGCATGGAAACACAAGAGGTGAAAGTGAATAAAAACATTTCTACCACAATAATCTATGTTCTAATGATGACTCCTATAATGGTGCGTGCTCTTCTACATGGGAGAGACATTCATATTGACCAATATAACTCGGGGCGCATGGAAAGTCAAAATGTTCCTAAGACACCTCTCTCTCACTGAGAAAAGCGTTCTTCAGGCATGGAAACACAAGAGGTGAAAAGGTGAATAAAAGCATTTCTACCACAATAATCTATGTTCTAATGATGACTCCTATAATGGTGCGTGCTCTTCTACATGGGAGAGACATTCATATTGACCAAAATAACTCGGGGCGCATGGAAAGTCAAAATGTTCCTAAGACACCACTCTCTCACTGAGAAAAGCGTTCTTCAGGCATGGAAACACAAGAGGTGAAAAGGTGAATAAAAGCATTTCTACCACAATAATCTATGTTCTAATGATGACTCCTATAATGGTGCGTGCTCTTCTACATGGGAGAGACATTCATATTGACCAAAATAACTCGGGGCGCATGGAAAGTCAAAATGTTCCTAAGACACCTCTCTCTCACTGAGAAAAGCGTTCTTCAGGCATGGAAACACAAGAGGTGAAAAGGTGAATAAAAGCATTTCTACCACAATAATCTATGTTCTAATGATGACTCCTATAATGGTGCGTGCTCTTCTACATGGGAGAGACATTCATATTGACCAAAATAACTCGGGGCGCATGGAAAGTCAAAATGTTCCTAAGACACCTCTCTCTCACTGAGAAAAGCGTTCTTCAGGCATGGAAACACAAGAGGTGAAAAGGTGAATAAAAGCTTTTCTACCACAATAATCTATGTTCTAATGATGACTCCTATAATGGTGGGTGCTCTTCTACATGGGAGAGACATTCATATTGACCAATATAACTCGGGGCGCATGGAAAGTCAAAATGTTCCTAAGACACCTCTCTCTCACTGAGAAAAGCGTTCTTCAGGCATGGAAACACAAGAGGTGAAAAGGTGAATAAAAGCATTTCTACCACAATAATCTATGTTCTAATGATGACTCCTATAATGGTGCGTGCTCTTCTACATGGGAGAGACATTCATATTGACCAATATAACTCCGGGCGCATGGGAAGTCAAAATGTTCCTAAGACACCTCTCTCTCACTGAGAAAAGCGTTTTTCAGGCATGGAACACAAGAGGTGAAAAGGTGAATAAAAGCAATTCTACCACAATAATCTATGTTCTAATGATGACTCCTATAATGGTGCGTGCTCTTCTACATGGGAGAGACATTCATATTGACCAAAATAACTCGGGGCGCATGGAAAGTCAAAATGTTCCTAAGACACCTCTCTCTCACTGAGAAAAGCGTTCTTCAGGCATGGAAACACAAGAGGTGAAAAGGTGAATAAAAGCAATTCTACCACAATAATCTATGTTCTAATGATGACTCCTATAATGGTGCGTGCTCTTCTACATGGGAGAGACATTCATATTGACCAATATAACTCGGGGCGCATGGAAAGTCAAAATGTTCCTAAGACACCTCTCTCTCACTGAGAAAAGCGTTCTTCAGGCATGGAAACACAAGAGGTGAAAAGGTGAATAAAAGCATTTCTACCACAATAATCTATGTTCTAATGATGACTCCTATAATGGTGCGTGCTCTTCTACATGGGAGAGACATTCATATTGACCAAAATAACTCGGGGCGCATGGAAAGTTAAAATGTTCCTAAGACACCTCTCTCTCACTGAGAAAAGCGTTCTTCAGGCATGGAAACACAAGAGGTGAAAAGGTGAATAAAAGCATTTCTACCACAATAATCTATGTTCTAATGATGACTCCTATAATGGTGCGTGCTCTTCTACATGGGAGAGACATTCATATTGACCAAAATAACTCGGGGCGCATGGAAAGTCAAAATGTTCCTAAGACACCTCTCTCTCACTGAGAAAAGCGTTCTTCAGGCATGGAAACACAAGAGGTGAAAAGGTGAATAAAAGCATTTCTACCACAATAATCTATGTTCTAATGATGACTCCTATAATGGTGCGTGCTCTTCTACATGGGAGAGACATTCATATTGACCAAAATAACTCGGGGCGCATGGAAAGTTAAAATGTTCCTAAGACACCTCTCTCTCACTGAGAAAAGCGTTCTTCAGGCATGGAAACACAAGAGGTGAAAAGGTGAATAAAAGCATTTCTACAACAATAATCTATGTTCTAATGATGACTCCTATAATGGTGCGTGCTCTTCTACATGGGAGAGACATTCATATTGACCAATATAACTCGGGGCGCATGGAAAGTCAAAATGTTCCTAAGACACCTCTCTCTCACTGAGAAAAGCGTTCTTCAGGCATGGAAACACAAGAGGTGAAAAGGTGAATAAAAGCATTTCTACCACAATAATCTATGTTCTAATGATGACTCCTATAATGGTGCGTGCTCTTCTACATGGGAGAGACATTCATTTTGACCAAAATAACTCGGGGCGCATGGAAAGTCAAAATGTTCCTAAGACACCTCTCTCTCACTGAGAAAAGCGTTCTTCAGGCATGGAAACACAAGAGGTGAAAAGGTGAATAAAAGCATTTCTACCACAATAATCTATGTTCTAATGATGACTCCTATAATGGTGCGTGCTCTTCTACATGGGAGAGACATTCATATTGACCAAAATAACTCGGGGCGCATGGAAAGTCAAAATGTTCCTAAGACACCTCTCTCTCACTGAGAAAAGCGTTCTTCAGGCATGGAAACACAAGAGGTGAAAAGGTGAATAAAAGCATTTCTACCACAATAATCTATGTTCTAATGATGACTCCTATAATGGTGCGTGCTCTTCTACATGGGAGAGACATTCATATTGACCAAAATAACTCGGGGCGCATGGAAAGTCAAAATGTTCCTAAGACACCACTCTCTCACTGAGAAAAGCGTTCTTCAGGCATGGAAACACAAGAGGTGAAAAGGTGAATAAAAGCATTTCTACCACAATAATCTATGTTCTAATGATGACTCCTATAATGGTGCGTGCTCTTCTACATGGGAGAGACATTCATATTGACCAAAATAACTCGGGGCGCATGGAAAGTCAAAATGTTCCTAAGACACCTCTCTCTCACTGAGAAAAGCGTTCTTCAGGCATGGAAACACAAGAGGTGAAAAGGTGAATAAAAGCTTTTCTACCACAATAATCTATGTTCTAATGATGACTCCTATAATGGTGGGTGCTCTTCTACATGGGAGAGACATTCATATTGACCAATATAACTCGGGGCGCATGGAAAGTCAAAATGTTCCTAAGACACCTCTCTCTCACTGAGAAAAGCGTTCTTCAGGCATGGAAACACAAGAGGTGAAAAGGTGAATAAAAGCATTTCTACCACAATAATCTATGTTCTAATGATGACTCCTATAATGGTGCGTGCTCTTCTACATGGGAGAGACATTCATATTGACCAAAATAACTCGGGGCGCATGGAAAGTCAAAATGTTCCTAAGACACCTCTCTCTCACTGAGAAAAGCGTTCTTCAGGCATGGAAACACAAGAGGTGAAAAGGTGAATAAAAGCATTTCTACCACAATAATCTATGTTCTAATGATGACTCCTATAATGGTGCGTGCTCTTCTACATGGGAGAGACATTCATATTGACCAATATAACTCGGGGCGCATGGAAAGTCAAAATGTTCCTAAGACACCTCTCTCTCACTGAGAAAAGCGTTCTTCAGGCATGGAAACACAAGAGGTGAAAAGGTGAATAAAAGCATTTCTACCACAATAATCTATGTTCTAATGATGACTCCTATAATGGTGCGTGCTCTTCTACATGGGAGAGACATTCATATTGACCAATATAACTCGGGGCGCATGGAAAGTCAAAATGTTCCTAAGACACCTCTCTCTCACTGAGAAAAGCGTTCTTCAGGCATGGAAACACAAGAGGTGAAAAGGTGAATAAAAGCATTTCTACCACAATAATCTATGTTCTAATGATGACTCCTATAATGGTGCGTGCTCTTCTACATGGGAGAGACATTCATATTGACCAAAATAACTCGGGGCGCATGGAAAGTCAAAATGTTCCTAAGACACCTCTCTCTCACTGAGAAAAGCGTTCTTCAGGCATGGAAACACAAGAGGTGAAAAGGTGAATAAAAGCATTTCTACCACAATAATCTATGTTCTAATGATGACTCCTATAATGGTGCGTGCTCTTCTACATGGGAGAGACATTCATATTGACCAAAATAACTCGGGGCGCATGGAAAGTTAAAATGTTCCTAAGACACCTCTCTCTCACTGAGAAAAGCGTTCTTCAGGCATGGAAACACAAGAGGTGAAAAGGTGAATAAAAGCATTTCTACCACAATAATCTATGTTCTAATGATGACTCCTATAATGGTGCGTGCTCTTCTACATGGGAGAGACATTCATATTGACCAATATAACTCCGGGCGCATGGAAAGTCAAAATGTTCCTAAGACACCTCTCTCTCACTGAGAACAGCGTTTTTCAGGCATGGAACACAAGAGGTGAAAAGGTGAATAAAAGCAATTCTACCACAATAATCTATGTTCTAATGATGACTCCTATAATGGTGCGTGCTCTTCTACATGGGAGAGACATTCATATTGACCAAAATAACTCAGGGCGCATGGAAAGTCAAAATGTTCCTAAGACACCTCTCTCTCACTGAGAAAAGCGTTCTTCAGGCATGGAAACACAAGAGGTGAAAGTGAATAAAAACATTTCTACCACAATAATCTATGTTCTAATGATGACTCCTATAATGGTGCGTGCTCTTCTACATGGGAGAGACATTCATATTGACCAATATAACTCGGGGCGCATGGAAAGTCAAAATGTTCCTAAGACACCTCTCTCTCACTGAGAAAAGCGTTCTTCAGGCATGGAAACACAAGAGGTGAAAAGGTGAATAAAAGCATTTCTACCACAATAATCTATGTTCTAATGATGACTCCTATAATGGTGCGTGCTCTTCTACATGGGAGAGACATTCATATTGACCAAAATAACTCGGGGCGCATGGAAAGTCAAAATGTTCCTAAGACACCACTCTCTCACTGAGAAAAGCGTTCTTCAGGCATGGAAACACAAGAGGTGAAAAGGTGAATAAAAGCATTTCTACCACAATAATCTATGTTCTAATGATGACTCCTATAATGGTGCGTGCTCTTCTACATGGGAGAGACATTCATATTGACCAATATAACTCGGGGCGCATGGAAAGTCAAAATGTTCCTAAGACACCTCTCTCTCACTGAGAAAAGCGTTCTTCAGGCATGGAAACACAAGAGGTGAAAAGGTGAATAAAAGCATTTCTACCACAATAATCTATGTTCTAATGATGACTCCTATAATGGTGCGTGCTCTTCTACATGGGAGAGACATTCATATTGACCAATATAACTCGGGGCGCATGGAAAGTCAAAATGTTCCTAAGACACCTCTCTCTCACTGAGAAAAGCGTTCTTCAGGCATGGAAACACAAGAGGTGAAAAGGTGAATAAAAGCATTTCTACCACAATAATCTATGTTCTAATGATGACTCCTATAATGGTGCGTGCTCTTCTACATGGGAGAGACATTCATATTGACCAAAATAACTCGGGGCGCATGGAAAGTCAAAATGTTCCTAAGACACCTCTCTCTCACTGAGAAAAGCGTTCTTCAGGCATGGAAACACAAGAGGTGAAAAGGTGAATAAAAGCATTTCTACCACAATAATCTATGTTCAAATGATGACTCCTATAATGGTGCGTGCTCTTCTACATGGGAGAGACATTCATATTGACCAAAATAACTCAGGGCGCATGGAAAGTCAAAATGTTCCTAAGACACCTCTCTCTCACTGAGAAAAGCGTTCTTCAGGCATGGAAACACAAGAGGTGAAAAGGTGAATAAAAGCATTTCTACCACAATAATCTATGTTCTAATGATGACTCCTATAATGGTGCGTGCTCTTCTACATGGGAGAGACATTCATATTGACCAATATAACTCGGGGCGGATGGAAAGTCAAAATGTTCCTAAGACACCTCTCTCTCACTGAGAAAAGCGTTCTTCAGGCATGGAAACACAAGAGGTGAAAAGGTGAATAAAAGCATTTCTACCACAATAATCTATGTTCTAATGATGACTCCTATAATGGTGCGTGCTCTTCTACATGGGAGAGACATTCATATTGACCAATATAACTCGGGGCGCATGGAAAGTCAAAATGTTCCTAAGACACCTCTCTCTCACTGAGAAAAGCGTTCTTCAGGCATGGAAACACAAGAGGTGAAAAGGTGAATAAAAGCATTTCTACCACAATAATCTATGTTCTAATGATGACTCCTATAATGGTGCGTGCTCTTCTACATGGGAGAGACATTCATATTGACCAATATAACTCGGGGCGCATGGAAAGTCAAAATGTTCCTAAGACACCTCTCTCTCACTGAGAAAAGCGTTCTTCAGGCATGGAAACACAAGAGGTGAAAAGGTGAATAAAAGCATTTCTACCACAATAATCTATGTTCTAATGATGACTCCTATAATGGTGCGTGCTCTTCTACATGGGAGAGACATTCATATTGACCAAAATAACTCGGGGCGCATGGAAAGTCAAAATGTTCCTAAGACACCTCTCTCTCACTGAGAAAAGCGTTCTTCAGGCATGGAAACACAAGAGGTGAAAAGGTGAATAAAAGCATTTCTACCACAATAATCTATGTTCTAATGATGACTCCTATAATGGTGCGTGCTCTTCTACATGGGAGAGACATTCATATTGACCAATATAACTCGGGGCGCATGGAAAGTCAAAATGTTCCTAAGACACCTCTCTCTCACTGAGAAAAGCGTTCTTCAGGCATGGAAACACAAGAGGTGAAAAGGTGAATAAAAGCATTTCTACCACAATAATCTATGTTCTAATGATGACTCCTATAATGGTGCGTGCTCTTCTACATGGGAGAGACATTCATATTGACCAAAATAACTCGGGGCGCATGGAAAGTCAAAATGTTCCTAAGACACCTCTCTCTCACTGAGAAAAGCGTTCTTCAGGCATGGAAACACAAGAGGTGAAAAGGTGAATAAAAGCATTTCTACCACAATAATCTATGTTCTAATGATGACTCCTATAATGGTGCGTGCTCTTCTACATGGGAGAGACATTCATATTGACCAATATAACTCGGGGCGCATGGAAAGTCAAAATGTTCCTAAGACACCTCTCTCTCACTGAGAAAAGCGTTCTTCAGGCATGGAAACACAAGAGGTGAAAAGGTGAATAAAAGCATTTCTACCACAATAATCTATGTTCTAATGATGACTCCTATAATGGTGCGTGCTCTTCTACATGGGAGAGACATTCATATTGACCAAAATAACTCGGGGCGCATGGAAAGTCAAAATGTTCCTAAGACACCACTCTCTCACTGAGAAAAGCGTTCTTCAGGCATGGAAACACAAGAGGTGAAAAGGTGAATAAAAGCATTTCTACCACAATAATCTATGTTCTAATGATGACTCCTATAATGGTGCGTGCTCTTCTACATGGGAGAGACATTCATATTGACCAAAATAACTCGGGGCGCATGGAAAGTCAAAATGTTCCTAAGACACCTCTCTCTCACTGAGAAAAGCGTTCTTCAGGCATGGAAACACAAGAGGTGAAAAGGTGAATAAAAGCTTTTCTACCACAATAATCTATGTTCTAATGATGACTCCTATAATGGTGGGTGCTCTTCTACATGGGAGAGACATTCATATTGACCAATATAACTCGGGGCGCATGGAAAGTCAAAATGTTCCTAAGACACCTCTCTCTCACTGAGAAAAGCGTTCTTCAGGCATGGAAACACAAGAGGTGAAAAGGTGAATAAAAGCATTTCTACCACAATAATCTATGTTCTAATGATGACTCCTATAATGGTGCGTGCTCTTCTACATGGGAGAGACATTCATATTGACCAAAATAACTCGGGGCGCATGGAAAGTCAAAATGTTCCTAAGACACCTCTCTCTCACTGAGAAAAGCGTTCTTCAGGCATGGAAACACAAGAGGTGAAAAGGTGAATAAAAGCATTTCTACCACAATAATCTATGTTCTAATGATGACTCCTATAATGGTGCGTGCTCTTCTACATGGGAGAGACATTCATATTGACCAATATAACTCGGGGCGCATGGAAAGTCAAAATGTTCCTAAGACACCTCTCTCTCACTGAGAAAAGCGTTCTTCAGGCATGGAAACACAAGAGGTGAAAAGGTGAATAAAAGCATTTCTACCACAATAATCTATGTTCTAATGATGACTCCTATAATGGTGCGTGCTCTTCTACATGGGAGAGACATTCATATTGACCAATATAACTCGGGGCGCATGGAAAGTCAAAATGTTCCTAAGACACCTCTCTCTCACTGAGAAAAGCGTTCTTCAGGCATGGAAACACAAGAGGTGAAAAGGTGAATAAAAGCATTTCTACCACAATAATCTATGTTCTAATGATGACTCCTATAATGGTGCGTGCTCTTCTACATGGGAGAGACATTCATATTGACCAAAATAACTCGGGGCGCATGGAAAGTCAAAATGTTCCTAAGACACCTCTCTCTCACTGAGAAAAGCGTTCTTCAGGCATGGAAACACAAGAGGTGAAAAGGTGAATAAAAGCATTTCTACCACAATAATCTATGTTCTAATGATGACTCCTATAATGGTGCGTGCTCTTCTACATGGGAGAGACATTCATATTGACCAAAATAACTCGGGGCGCATGGAAAGTTAAAATGTTCCTAAGACACCTCTCTCTCACTGAGAAAAGCGTTCTTCAGGCATGGAAACACAAGAGGTGAAAAGGTGAATAAAAGCATTTCTACCACAATAATCTATGTTCTAATGATGACTCCTATAATGGTGCGTGCTCTTCTACATGGGAGAGACATTCATATTGACCAATATAACTCCGGGCGCATGGAAAGTCAAAATGTTCCTAAGACACCTCTCTCTCACTGAGAACAGCGTTTTTCAGGCATGGAACACAAGAGGTGAAAAGGTGAATAAAAGCAATTCTACCACAATAATCTATGTTCTAATGATGACTCCTATAATGGTGCGTGCTCTTCTACATGGGAGAGACATTCATATTGACCAAAATAACTCAGGGCGCATGGAAAGTCAAAATGTTCCTAAGACACCTCTCTCTCACTGAGAAAAGCGTTCTTCAGGCATGGAAACACAAGAGGTGAAAGTGAATAAAAACATTTCTACCACAATAATCTATGTTCTAATGATGACTCCTATAATGGTGCGTGCTCTTCTACATGGGAGAGACATTCATATTGACCAATATAACTCGGGGCGCATGGAAAGTCAAAATGTTCCTAAGACACCTCTCTCTCACTGAGAAAAGCGTTCTTCAGGCATGGAAACACAAGAGGTGAAAAGGTGAATAAAAGCATTTCTACCACAATAATCTATGTTCTAATGATGACTCCTATAATGGTGCGTGCTCTTCTACATGGGAGAGACATTCATATTGACCAAAATAACTCGGGGCGCATGGAAAGTCAAAATGTTCCTAAGACACCACTCTCTCACTGAGAAAAGCGTTCTTCAGGCATGGAAACACAAGAGGTGAAAAGGTGAATAAAAGCATTTCTACCACAATAATCTATGTTCTAATGATGACTCCTATAATGGTGCGTGCTCTTCTACATGGGAGAGACATTCATATTGACCAATATAACTCGGGGCGCATGGAAAGTCAAAATGTTCCTAAGACACCTCTCTCTCACTGAGAAAAGCGTTCTTCAGGCATGGAAACACAAGAGGTGAAAAGGTGAATAAAAGCATTTCTACCACAATAATCTATGTTCTAATGATGACTCCTATAATGGTGCGTGCTCTTCTACATGGGAGAGACATTCATATTGACCAATATAACTCGGGGCGCATGGAAAGTCAAAATGTTCCTAAGACACCTCTCTCTCACTGAGAAAAGCGTTCTTCAGGCATGGAAACACAAGAGGTGAAAAGGTGAATAAAAGCATTTCTACCACAATAATCTATGTTCTAATGATGACTCCTATAATGGTGCGTGCTCTTCTACATGGGAGAGACATTCATATTGACCAAAATAACTCGGGGCGCATGGAAAGTCAAAATGTTCCTAAGACACCTCTCTCTCACTGAGAAAAGCGTTCTTCAGGCATGGAAACACAAGAGGTGAAAAGGTGAATAAAAGCATTTCTACCACAATAATCTATGTTCAAATGATGACTCCTATAATGGTGCGTGCTCTTCTACATGGGAGAGACATTCATATTGACCAAAATAACTCAGGGCGCATGGAAAGTCAAAATGTTCCTAAGACACCTCTCTCTCACTGAGAAAAGCGTTCTTCAGGCATGGAAACACAAGAGGTGAAAAGGTGAATAAAAGCATTTCTACCACAATAATCTATGTTCTAATGATGACTCCTATAATGGTGCGTGCTCTTCTACATGGGAGAGACATTCATATTGACCAATATAACTCGGGGCGGATGGAAAGTCAAAATGTTCCTAAGACACCTCTCTCTCACTGAGAAAAGCGTTCTTCAGGCATGGAAACACAAGAGGTGAAAAGGTGAATAAAAGCATTTCTACCACAATAATCTATGTTCTAATGATGACTCCTATAATGGTGCGTGCTCTTCTACATGGGAGAGACATTCATATTGACCAATATAACTCGGGGCGCATGGAAAGTCAAAATGTTCCTAAGACACCTCTCTCTCACTGAGAAAAGCGTTCTTCAGGCATGGAAACACAAGAGGTGAAAAGGTGAATAAAAGCATTTCTACCACAATAATCTATGTTCTAATGATGACTCCTATAATGGTGCGTGCTCTTCTACATGGGAGAGACATTCATATTGACCAATATAACTCGGGGCGCATGGAAAGTCAAAATGTTCCTAAGACACCTCTCTCTCACTGAGAAAAGCGTTCTTCAGGCATGGAAACACAAGAGGTGAAAAGGTGAATAAAAGCATTTCTACCACAATAATCTATGTTCTAATGATGACTCCTATAATGGTGCGTGCTCTTCTACATGGGAGAGACATTCATATTGACCAAAATAACTCGGGGCGCATGGAAAGTCAAAATGTTCCTAAGACACCTCTCTCTCACTGAGAAAAGCGTTCTTCAGGCATGGAAACACAAGAGGTGAAAAGGTGAATAAAAGCATTTCTACCACAATAATCTATGTTCTAATGATGACTCCTATAATGGTGCGTGCTCTTCTACATGGGAGAGACATTCATATTGACCAATATAACTCGGGGCGCATGGAAAGTCAAAATGTTCCTAAGACACCTCTCTCTCACTGAGAAAAGCGTTCTTCAGGCATGGAAACACAAGAGGTGAAAAGGTGAATAAAAGCATTTCTACCACAATAATCTATGTTCTAATGATGACTCCTATAATGGTGCGTGCTCTTCTACATGGGAGAGACATTCATATTGACCAAAATAACTCGGGGCGCATGGAAAGTCAAAATGTTCCTAAGACACCTCTCTCTCACTGAGAAAAGCGTTCTTCAGGCATGGAAACACAAGAGGTGAAAAGGTGAATAAAAGCATTTCTACCACAATAATCTATGTTCTAATGATGACTCCTATAATGGTGCGTGCTCTTCTACATGGGAGAGACATTCATATTGACCAATATAACTCGGGGCGCATGGAAAGTCAAAATGTTCCTAAGACACCTCTCTCTCACTGAGAAAAGCGTTCTTCAGGCATGGAAACACAAGAGGTGAAAAGGTGAATAAAAGCATTTCTACCACAATAATCTATGTTCTAATGATGACTCCTATAATGGTGCGTGCTCTTCTACATGGGAGAGACATTCATATTGACCAAAATAACTCGGGGCGCATGGAAAGTCAAAATGTTCCTAAGACACCTCTCTCTCACTGAGAAAAGCGTTCTTCAGGCATGGAAACACAAGAGGTGAAAAGGTGAATAAAAGCATTTCTACCACAATAATCTATGTTCTAATGATGACTCCTATAATGGTGCGTGCTCTTCTACATGGGAGAGACATTCATATTGACCAATATAACTCGGGGCGCATGGAAAGTCAAAATGTTCCTAAGACACCTCTCTCTCACTGAGAAAAGCGTTCTTCAGGCATGGAAACACAAGAGGTGAAAAGGTGAATAAAAGCATTTCTACCACAATAATCTATGTTCTAATGATGACTCCTATAATGGTGCGTGCTCTTCTACATGGGAGAGACATTCATATTGACCAAAATAACTCGGGGCGCATGGAAAGTCAAAATGTTCCTAAGACACCTCTCTCTCACTGAGAAAAGCGTTCTTCAGGCATGGAAACACAAGAGGTGAAAAGGTGAATAAAAGCATTTCTACCACAATAATCTATGTTCTAATGATGACTCCTATAATGGTGCGTGCTCTTCTACATGGGAGAGACATTCATATTGACCAAAATAACTCGGGGCGCATGGAAAGTCAAAATGTTCCTAAGACACCACTCTCTCACTGAGAAAAGCGTTCTTCAGGCATGGAAACACAAGAGGTGAAAAGGTGAATAAAAGCATTTCTACCACAATAATCTATGTTCTAATGATGACTCCTATAATGGTGCGTGCTCTTCTACATGGGAGAGACATTCATATTGACCAATATAACTCGGGGCGCATGGAAAGTCAAAATGTTCCTAAGACACCTCTCTCTCACTGAGAAAAGCGTTCTTCAGGCATGGAAACACAAGAGGTGAAAAGGTGAATAAAAGCATTTCTACCACAATAATCTATGTTCTAATGATGACTCCTATAATGGTGCGTGCTCTTCTACGTGGGAGAGACATTCATATTGACCAATATAACTCGGGGCGCATGGAAAGTCAAAATGTTCCTAAGACACCTCTCTCTCACTGAGAAAAGCGTTCTTCAGGCATGGAAACACAAGAGGTGAAAAGGTGAATAAAAGCATTTCTACCACAATAATCTATGTTCTAATGATGACTCCTATAATGGTGCGTGCTCTTCTACATGGGAGAGACATTCATATTGACCAATATAACTCGGGGCGCATGGAAAGTCAAAATGTTCCTAAGACACCTCTCTCTCACTGAGAAAAGCGTTCTTCAGGCATGGAAACACAAGAGGTGAAAAGGTGAATAAAAGCATTTCTACCACAATAATCTATGTTCTAATGATGACTCCTATAATGGTGCGTGCTCTTCTACATGGGAGAGACATTCATATTGACCAATATAACTCGGGGCGCATGGAAAGTCAAAATGTTCCTAAGACACCTCTCTCTCACTGAGAAAAGCGTTCTTCAGGCATGGAAACACAAGAGGTGAAAAGGTGAATAAAAGCATTTCTACCACAATAATCTATGTTCTAATGATGACTCCTATAATGGTGCGTGCTCTTCTACATGGGAGAGACATTCATATTGACCAAAATAACTCGGGGCGCATGGAAAGTCAAAATGTTCCTAAGACACCTCTCTCTCACTGAGAAAAGCGTTCTTCAGGCATGGAAACACAAGAGGTGAAAAGGTGAATAAAAGCATTTCTACCACAATAATCTATGTTCTAATGATGACTCCTATAATGGTGCGTGCTCTTCTACATGGGAGAGACATTCATATTGACCAATATAACTCGGGGCGCATGGAAAGTCAAAATGTTCCTAAGACACCTCTCTCTCACTGAGAAAAGCGTTCTTCAGGCATGGAAACACAAGAGGTGAAAAGGTGAATAAAAGCATTTCTACCACAATAATCTATGTTCTAATGATGACTCCTATAATGGTGCGTGCTCTTCTACATGGGAGAGACATTCATATTGACCAAAATAACTCGGGGCGCATGGAAAGTCAAAATGTTCCTAAGACACCTCTCTCTCACTGAGAAAAGCGTTCTTCAGGCATGGAAACACAAGAGGTGAAAAGGTGAATAAAAGCATTTCTACCACAATAATCTATGTTCTAATGATGACTCCTATAATGGTGCGTGCTCTTCTACATGGGAGAGACATTCATATTGACCAAAATAACTCGGGGCGCATGGAAAGTCAAAATGTTCCTAAGACACCACTCTCTCACTGAGAAAAGCGTTCTTCAGGCATGGAAACACAAGAGGTGAAAAGGTGAATAAAAGCATTTCTACCACAATAATCTATGTTCTAATGATGACTCCTATAATGGTGCGTGCTCTTCTACATGGGAGAGACATTCATATTGACCAAAATAACTCGGGGCGCATGGAAAGTCAAAATGTTCCTAAGACACCTCTCTCTCACTGAGAAAAGCGTTCTTCAGGCATGGAAACACAAGAGGTGAAAAGGTGAATAAAAGCATTTCTACCACAATAATCTATGTTCTAATGATGACTCCTATAATGGTGCGTGCTCTTCTACATGGGAGAGACATTCATATTGACCAAAATAACTCGGGGCGCATGGAAAGTTAAAATGTTCCTAAGACACCTCTCTCTCACTGAGAAAAGCGTTCTTCAGGCATGGAAACACAAGAGGTGAAAAGGTGAATAAAAGCATTTCTACCACAATAATCTATGTTCTAATGATGACTCCTATAATGGTGCGTGCTCTTCTACATGGGAGAGACATTCATATTGACCAATATAACTCCGGGCGCATGGAAAGTCAAAATGTTCCTAAGACACCTCTCTCTCACTGAGAACAGCGTTTTTCAGGCATGGAACACAAGAGGTGAAAAGGTGAATAAAAGCAATTCTACCACAATAATCTATGTTCTAATGATGACTCCTATAATGGTGCGTGCTCTTCTACATGGGAGAGACATTCATATTGACCAAAATAACTCAGGGCGCATGGAAAGTCAAAATGTTCCTAAGACACCTCTCTCTCACTGAGAAAAGCGTTCTTCAGGCATGGAAACACAAGAGGTGAAAGTGAATAAAAACATTTCTACCACAATAATCTATGTTCTAATGATGACTCCTATAATGGTGCGTGCTCTTCTACATGGGAGAGACATTCATATTGACCAATATAACTCGGGGCGCATGGAAAGTCAAAATGTTCCTAAGACACCTCTCTCTCACTGAGAAAAGCGTTCTTCAGCCATGGAAACACAAGAGGTGAAAAGGTGAATAAAAGCATTTCTACCACAATAATCTATGTTCTAATGATGACTCCTATAATGGTGCGTGCTCTTCTACATGGGAGAGACATTCATATTGACCAAAATAACTCGGGGCGCATGGAAAGTCAAAATGTTCCTAAGACACCACTCTCTCACTGAGAAAAGCGTTCTTCAGGCATGGAAACACAAGAGGTGAAAAGGTGAATAAAAGCATTTCTACCACAATAATCTATGTTCTAATGATGACTCCTATAATGGTGCGTGCTCTTCTACATGGGAGAGACATTCATATTGACCAATATAACTCGGGGCGCATGGAAAGTCAAAATGTTCCTAAGACACCTCTCTCTCACTGAGAAAAGCGTTCTTCAGGCATGGAAACACAAGAGGTGAAAAGGTGAATAAAAGCATTTCTACCACAATAATCTATGTTCTAATGATGACTCCTATAATGGTGCGTGCTCTTCTACATGGGAGAGACATTCATATTGACCAATATAACTCGGGGCGCATGGAAAGTCAAAATGTTCCTAAGACACCTCTCTCTCACTGAGAAAAGCGTTCTTCAGGCATGGAAACACAAGAGGTGAAAAGGTGAATAAAAGCATTTCTACCACAATAATCTATGTTCTAATGATGACTCCTATAATGGTGCGTGCTCTTCTACATGGGAGAGACATTCATATTGACCAAAATAACTCGGGGCGCATGGAAAGTCAAAATGTTCCTAAGACACCTCTCTCTCACTGAGAAAAGCGTTCTTCAGGCATGGAAACACAAGAGGTGAAAAGGTGAATAAAAGCATTTCTACCACAATAATCTATGTTCAAATGATGACTCCTATAATGGTGCGTGCTCTTCTACATGGGAGAGACATTCATATTGACCAAAATAACTCGGGGCGCATGGAAAGTCAAAATGTTCCTAAGACACCTCTCTCTCACTGAGAAAAGCGTTCTTCAGGCATGGAAACACAAGAGGTGAAAAGGTGAATAAAAGCATTTCTACCACAATAATCTATGTTCTAATGATGACTCCTATAATGGTGCGTGCTCTTCTACATGGGAGAGACATTCATATTGACCAAAATAACTCGGGGCGCATGGAAAGTCAAAATGTTCCTAAGACACCTCTCTCTCACTGAGAAAAGCGTTCTTCAGGCATGGAAACACAAGAGGTGAAAAGGTGAATAAAAGCATTTCTACCACAATAATCTATGTTCTAATGATGACTCCTATAATGGTGCGTGCTCTTCTACATGGGAGAGACATTCATATTGACCAATATAACTCGGGGCGCATGGAAAGTCAAAATGTTCCTAAGACACCTCTCTCTCACTGAGAAAAGCGTTCTTCAGGCATGGAAACACAAGAGGTGAAAAGGTGAATAAAAGCATTTCTACCACAATAATCTATGTTCTAATGATGACTCCTATAATGGTGCGTGCTCTTCTACATGGGAGAGACATTCATATTGACCAAAATAACTCGGGGCGCATGGAAAGTCAAAATGTTCCTAAGACACCTCTCTCTCACTGAGAAAAGCGTTCTTCAGGCATGGAAACACAAGAGGTGAAAAGGTGAATAAAAGCATTTCTACCACAATAATCTATGTTCTAATGATGACTCCTATAATGGTGCGTGCTCTTCTACATGGGAGAGACATTCATATTGACCAATATAACTCGGGGCGCATGGAAAGTCAAAATGTTCCTAAGACACCTCTCTCTCA
The DNA here is from genome assembly GCF_949987555.1 of Borostomias antarcticus. NCBI lineage: Eukaryota > Metazoa > Chordata > Actinopteri > Stomiiformes > Stomiidae > Borostomias > Borostomias antarcticus. Next base: position 61,773 of record NW_028176075.1, read on the forward strand.
CTGAGAAAAGCGTTCTTCAGGCATGGAAACACAAGAGGTGAAAAGGTGAATAAAAGCATTTCTACCACAATAATCTATGTTCTAATGATGACTCCTATAATGGTGCGTGCTCTTCTACATGGGAGAGACATTCATATTGACCAAAATAACTCGGGGCGCATGGAAAGTCAAAATGTTCCTAAGACACCTCTCTCTCACTGAGAAAAGCGTTCTTCAGGCATGGAAACACAAGAGGTGAAAAGGTGAATAAAAGCATTTCTACCACAATAATCTATGTTCTAATGATGACTCCTATAATGGTGCGTGCTCTTCTACATGGGAGAGACATTCATATTGACCAAAATAACTCGGGGCGCATGGAAAGTCAAAATGTTCCTAAGACACCACTCTCTCACTGAGAAAAGCGTTCTTCAGGCATGGAAACACAAGAGGTGAAAAGGTGAATAAAAGCATTTCTACCACAATAATCTATGTTCTAATGATGACTCCTATAATGGTGCGTGCTCTTCTACATGGGAGAGACATTCATATTGACCAATATAACTCGGGGCGCATGGAAAGTCAAAATGTTCCTAAGACACCTCTCTCTCACTGAGAAAAGCGTTCTTCAGGCATGGAAACACAAGAGGTGAAAAGGTGAATAAAAGCATTTCTACCACAATAATCTATGTTCTAATGATGACTCCTATAATGGTGCGTGCTCTTCTACATGGGAGAGACATTCATATTGACCAAAATAACTCGGGGCGCATGGAAAGTCAAAATGTTCCTAAGACACCACTCTCTCACTGAGAAAAGCGTTCTTCAGGCATGGAAACACAAGAGGTGAAAAGGTGAATAAAAGCATTTCTACCACAATAATCTATGTTCTAATGATGACTCCTATAATGGTGCGTGCTCTTCTACATGGGAGAGACATTCATATTGACCAATATAACTCGGGGCGCATGGAAAGTCAAAATGTTCCTAAGACACCTCTCTCTCACTGAGAAAAGCGTTCTTCAGGCATGGAAACACAAGAGGTGAAAAGGTGAATAAAAGCATTTCTACCACAATAATCTATGTTCTAATGATGACTCCTATAATGGTGCGTGCTCTTCTACATGGGAGAGACATTCATATTGACCAATATAACTCGGGGCGCATGGAAAGTCAAAATGTTCCTAAGACACCTCTCTCTCACTGAGAAAAGCGTTCTTCAGGCATGGAAACACAAGAGGTGAAAAGGTGAATAAAAGCATTTCTACCACAATAATCTATGTTCTAATGATGACTCCTATAATGGTGCGTGCTCTTCTACATGGGAGAGACATTCATATTGACCAAAATAACTCGGGGCGCATGGAAAGTCAAAATGTTCCTAAGACACCTCTCTCTCACTGAGAAAAGCGTTCTTCAGGCATGGAAACACAAGAGGTGAAAAGGTGAATAAAAGCATTTCTACCACAATAATCTATGTTCAAATGATGACTCCTATAATGGTGCGTGCTCTTCTACATGGGAGAGACATTCATATTGACCAAAATAACTCGGGGCGCATGGAAAGTCAAAATGTTCCTAAGACACCTCTCTCTCACTGAGAAAAGCGTTCTTCAGGCATGGAAACACAAGAGGTGAAAAGGTGAATAAAAGCATTTCTACCACAATAATCTATGTTCTAATGATGACTCCTATAATGGTGCGTGCTCTTCTACATGGGAGAGACATTCATATTGACCAAAATAACTCGGGGCGCATGGAAAGTCAAAATGTTCCTAAGACACCTCTCTCTCACTGAGAAAAGCGTTCTTCAGGCATGGAAACACAAGAGGTGAAAAGGTGAATAAAAGCATTTCTACCACAATAATCTATGTTCTAATGATGACTCCTATAATGGTGCGTGCTCTTCTACATGGGAGAGACATTCATATTGACCAATATAACTCGGGGCGCATGGAAAGTCAAAATGTTCCTAAGACACCTCTCTCTCACTGAGAAAAGCGTTCTTCAGGCATGGAAACACAAGAGGTGAAAAGGTGAATAAAAGCATTTCTACCACAATAATCTATGTTCTAATGATGACTCCTATAATGGTGCGTGCTCTTCTACATGGGAGAGACATTCATATTGACCAAAATAACTCGGGGCGCATGGAAAGTCAAAATGTTCCTAAGACACCTCTCTCTCACTGAGAAAAGCGTTCTTCAGGCATGGAAACACAAGAGGTGAAAAGGTGAATAAAAGCATTTCTACCACAATAATCTATGTTCTAATGATGACTCCTATAATGGTGCGTGCTCTTCTACATGGGAGAGACATTCATATTGACCAATATAACTCGGGGCGCATGGAAAGTCAAAATGTTCCTAAGACACCTCTCTCTCACTGAGAAAAGCGTTCTTCAGGCATGGAAACACAAGAGGTGAAAAGGTGAATAAAAGCATTTCTACCACAATAATCTATGTTCTAATGATGACTCCTATAATGGTGCGTGCTCTTCTACATGGGAGAGACATTCATATTGACCAAAATAACTCGGGGCGCATGGAAAGTCAAAATGTTCCTAAGACACCTCTCTCTCACTGAGAAAAGCGTTCTTCAGGCATGGAAACACAAGAGGTGAAAAGGTGAATAAAAGCATTTCTACCACAATAATCTATGTTCTAATGATGACTCCTATAATGGTGCGTGCTCTTCTACATGGGAGAGACATTCATATTGACCAAAATAACTCGGGGCGCATGGAAAGTCAAAATGTTCCTAAGACACCACTCTCTCACTGAGAAAAGCGTTCTTCAGGCATGGAAACACAAGAGGTGAAAAGGTGAATAAAAGCATTTCTACCACAATAATCTATGTTCTAATGATGACTCCTATAATGGTGCGTGCTCTTCTACATGGGAGAGACATTCATATTGACCAATATAACTCGGGGCGCATGGAAAGTCAAAATGTTCCTAAGACACCTCTCTCTCACTGAGAAAAGCGTTCTTCAGGCATGGAAACACAAGAGGTGAAAAGGTGAATAAAAGCATTTCTACCACAATAATCTATGTTCTAATGATGACTCCTATAATGGTGCGTGCTCTTCTACGTGGGAGAGACATTCATATTGACCAATATAACTCGGGGCGCATGGAAAGTCAAAATGTTCCTAAGACACCTCTCTCTCACTGAGAAAAGCGTTCTTCAGGCATGGAAACACAAGAGGTGAAAAGGTGAATAAAAGCATTTCTACCACAATAATCTATGTTCTAATGATGACTCCTATAATGGTGCGTGCTCTTCTACATGGGAGAGACATTCATATTGACCAAAATAACTCGGGGCGCATGGAAAGTCAAAATGTTCCTAAGACACCACTCTCTCACTGAGAAAAGCGTTCTTCAGGCATGGAAACACAAGAGGTGAAAAGGTGAATAAAAGCATTTCTACCACAATAATCTATGTTCTAATGATGACTCCTATAATGGTGCGTGCTCTTCTACATGGGAGAGACATTCATATTGACCAAAATAACTCGGGGCGCATGGAAAGTCAAAATGTTCCTAAGACACCTCTCTCTCACTGAGAAAAGCGTTCTTCAGGCATGGAAACACAAGAGGTGAAAAGGTGAATAAAAGCATTTCTACCACAATAATCTATGTTCTAATGATGACTCCTATAATGGTGCGTGCTCTTCTACATGGGAGAGACATTCATATTGACCAAAATAACTCGGGGCGCATGGAAAGTCAAAATGTTCCTAAGACACCTCTCTCTCACTGAGAAAAGCGTTCTTCAGGCATGGAAACACAAGAGGTGAAAAGGTGAATAAAAGCATTTCTACCACAATAATCTATGTTCTAATGATGACTCCTATAATGGTGCGTGCTCTTCTACATGGGAGAGACATTCATATTGACCAAAATAACTCGGGGCGCATGGAAAGTCAAAATGTTCCTAAGACACCTCTCTCTCACTGAGAAAAGCGTTCTTCAGGCATGGAAACACAAGAGGTGAAAAGGTGAATAAAAGCATTTCTACCACAATAATCTATGTTCAAATGATGACTCCTATAATGGTGCGTGCTCTTCTACATGGGAGAGACATTCATATTGACCAAAATAACTCAGGGCGCATGGAAAGTCAAAATGTTCCTAAGACACCTCTCTCTCACTGAGAAAAGCGTTCTTCAGGCATGGAAACACAAGAGGTGAAAAGGTGAATAAAAGCATTTCTACCACAATAATCTATGTTCTAATGATGACTCCTATAATGGTGCGTGCTCTTCTACATGGGAGAGACATTCATATTGACCAATATAACTCGGGGCGGATGGAAAGTCAAAATGTTCCTAAGACACCTCTCTCTCACTGAGAAAAGCGTTCTTCAGGCATGGAAACACAAGAGGTGAAAAGGTGAATAAAAGCATTTCTACCACAATAATCTATGTTCTAATGATGACTCCTATAATGGTGCGTGCTCTTCTACATGGGAGAGACATTCATATTGACCAATATAACTCGGGGCGCATGGAAAGTCAAAATGTTCCTAAGACACCTCTCTCTCACTGAGAAAAGCGTTCTTCAGGCATGGAAACACAAGAGGTGAAAAGGTGAATAAAAGCATTTCTACCACAATAATCTATGTTCTAATGATGACTCCTATAATGGTGCGTGCTCTTCTACATGGGAGAGACATTCATATTGACCAATATAACTCGGGGCGCATGGAAAGTCAAAATGTTCCTAAGACACCTCTCTCTCACTGAGAAAAGCGTTCTTCAGGCATGGAAACACAAGAGGTGAAAAGGTGAATAAAAGCATTTCTACCACAATAATCTATGTTCTAATGATGACTCCTATAATGGTGCGTGCTCTTCTACATGGGAGAGACATTCATATTGACCAAAATAACTCGGGGCGCATGGAAAGTCAAAATGTTCCTAAGACACCTCTCTCTCACTGAGAAAAGCGTTCTTCAGGCATGGAAACACAAGAGGTGAAAAGGTGAATAAAAGCATTTCTACCACAATAATCTATGTTCTAATGATGACTCCTATAATGGTGCGTGCTCTTCTACATGGGAGAGACATTCATATTGACCAATATAACTCGGGGCGCATGGAAAGTCAAAATGTTCCTAAGACACCTCTCTCTCACTGAGAAAAGCGTTCTTCAGGCATGGAAACACAAGAGGTGAAAAGGTGAATAAAAGCATTTCTACCACAATAATCTATGTTCTAATGATGACTCCTATAATGGTGCGTGCTCTTCTACATGGGAGAGACATTCATATTGACCAAAATAACTCGGGGCGCATGGAAAGTCAAAATGTTCCTAAGACACCTCTCTCTCACTGAGAAAAGCGTTCTTCAGGCATGGAAACACAAGAGGTGAAAAGGTGAATAAAAGCATTTCTACCACAATAATCTATGTTCTAATGATGACTCCTATAATGGTGCGTGCTCTTCTACATGGGAGAGACATTCATATTGACCAAAATAACTCGGGGCGCATGGAAAGTCAAAATGTTCCTAAGACACCACTCTCTCACTGAGAAAAGCGTTCTTCAGGCATGGAAACACAAGAGGTGAAAAGGTGAATAAAAGCATTTCTACCACAATAATCTATGTTCTAATGATGACTCCTATAATGGTGCGTGCTCTTCTACATGGGAGAGACATTCATATTGACCAAAATAACTCGGGGCGCATGGAAAGTCAAAATGTTCCTAAGACACCTCTCTCTCACTGAGAAAAGCGTTCTTCAGGCATGGAAACACAAGAGGTGAAAGTGAATAAAAGCATTTCTACCACAATAATCTATGTTCTAATGATGACTCCTATAATGGTGCGTGCTCTTCTACATGGGAGAGACATTCATATTGACCAATATAACTCGGGGCGCATGGAAAGTCAAAATGTTCCTAAGACACCTCTCTCTCACTGAGAAAAGCGTTCTTCAGGCATGGAAACACAAGAGGTGAAAAGGTGAATAAAAGCATTTCTACCACAATAATCTATGTTCTAATGATGACTCCTATAATGGTGCGTGCTCTTCTACGTGGGAGAGACATTCATATTGACCAATATAACTCGGGGCGCATGGAAAGTTAAAATGTTCCTAAGACACCTCTCTCTCACTGAGAAAAGCGTTCTTCAGGCATGGAAACACAAGAGGTGAAAAGGTGAATAAAAGCATTTCTACCACAATAATCTATGTTCTAATGATGACTCCTATAATGGTGCGTGCTCTTCTACATGGGAGAGACATTCATATTGACCAATATAACTCGGGGCGCATGGAAAGTCAAAATGTTCCTAAGACACCTCTCTCTCACTGAGAAAAGCGTTCTTCAGGCATGGAAACACAAGAGGTGAAAAGGTGAATAAAAGCATTTCTACCACAATAATCTATGTTCTAATGATGACTCCTATAATGGTGCGTGCTCTTCTACATGGGAGAGACATTCATATTGACCAAAATAACTCGGGGCGCATGGAAAGTCAAAATGTTCCTAAGACACCTCTCTCTCACTGAGAAAAGCGTTCTTCAGGCATGGAAACACAAGAGGTGAAAAGGTGAATAAAAGCATTTCTACCACAATAATCTATGTTCTAATGATGACTCCTATAATGGTGCGTGCTCTTCTACATGGGAGAGACATTCATATTGACCAAAATAACTCGGGGCGCATGGAAAGTTAAAATGTTCCTAAGACACCTCTCTCTCACTGAGAAAAGCGTTCTTCAGGCATGGAAACACAAGAGGTGAAAAGGTGAATAAAAGCATTTCTACAACAATAATCTATGTTCTAATGATGACTCCTATAATGGTGCGTGCTCTTCTACATGGGAGAGACATTCATATTGACCAATATAACTCGGGGCGCATGGAAAGTCAAAATGTTCCTAAGACACCTCTCTCTCACTGAGAAAAGCGTTCTTCAGGCATGGAAACACAAGAGGTGAAAAGGTGAATAAAAGCATTTCTACCACAATAATCTATGTTCTAATGATGACTCCTATAATGATGCGTGCTCTTCTACATGGGAGAGACATTCATATTGACCAAAATAACTCGGGGCGCATGGAAAGTCAAAATGTTCCTAAGACACCTCTCTCTCACTGAGAAAAGCGTTCTTCAGGCATGGAAACACAAGAGGTGAAAAGGTGAATAAAAGCATTTCTACCACAATAATCTATGTTCTAATGATGACTCCTATAATGGTGCGTGCTCTTCTACATGGGAGAGACATTCATATTGACCAAAATAACTCGGGGCGCATGGAAAGTCAAAATGTTCCTAAGACACCTCTCTCTCACTGAGAAAAGCGTTCTTCAGGCATGGAAACACAAGAGGTGAAAAGGTGAATAAAAGCATTTCTACCACAATAATCTATGTTCTAATGATGACTCCTATAATGGTGCGTGCTCTTCTACATGGGAGAGACATTCATATTGACCAAAATAACTCGGGGCGCATGGAAAGTCAAAATGTTCCTAAGACACCACTCTCTCACTGAGAAAAGCGTTCTTCAGGCATGGAAACACAAGAGGTGAAAAGGTGAATAAAAGCATTTCTACCACAATAATATATGTTCTAATGATGACTCCTATAATGGTGCGTGCTCTTCTACATGGGAGAGACATTCATATTGACCAAAATAACTCGGGGCGCATGGAAAGTCAAAATGTTCCTAAGACACCACTCTCTCACTGAGAAAAGCGTTCTTCAGGCATGGAAACACAAGAGGTGAAAAGGTGAATAAAAGCATTTCTACCACAATAATCTATGTTCTAATGATGACTCCTATAATGGTGCGTGCTCTTCTACATGGGAGAGACATTCATATTGACCAATATAACTCGGGGCGCATGGAAAGTCAAAATGTTCCTAAGACACCTCTCTCTCACTGAGAAAAGCGTTCTTCAGGCATGGAAACACAAGAGGTGAAAAGGTGAATAAAAGCATTTCTACCACAATAATCTATGTTCTAATGATGACTCCTATAATGGTGCGTGCTCTTCTACATGGGAGAGACATTCATATTGACCAAAATAACTCGGGGCGCATGGAAAGTCAAAATGTTCCTAAGACACCTCTCTCTCACTGAGAAAAGCGTTCTTCAGGCATGGAAACACAAGAGGTGAAAAGGTGAATAAAAGCATTTCTACCACAATAATCTATGTTCTAATGATGACTCCTATAATGGTGCGTGCTCTTCTACATGGGAGAGACATTCATATTGACCAATATAACTCGGGGCGCATGGAAAGTCAAAATGTTCCTAAGACACCTCTCTCTCACTGAGAAAAGCGTTCTTCAGGCATGGAAACACAAGAGGTGAAAAGGTGAATAAAAGCATTTCTACCACAATAATCTATGTTCTAATGATGACTCCTATAATGGTGCGTGCTCTTCTACATGGGAGAGACATTCATATTGACCAAAATAACTCAGGGCGCATGGAAAGTCAAAATGTTCCTAAGACACCTCTCTCTCACTGAGAAAAGCGTTCTTCAGGCATGGAAACACAAGAGGTGAAAAGGTGAATAAAAGCATTTCTACCACAATAATCTATGTTCTAATGATGACTCCTATAATGGTGCATGCTCTTCTACATGGGAGAGACATTCATATTGACCAATATAACTCGGGGCGGATGGAAAGTCAAAATGTTCCTAAGACACCTCTCTCTCACTGAGAAAAGCGTTCTTCAGGCATGGAAACACAAGAGGTGAAAAGGTGAATAAAAGCATTTCTACCACAATAATCTATGTTCTAATGATGACTCCTATAATGGTGCGTGCTCTTCTACATGGGAGAGACATTCATATTGACCAATATAACTCGGGGCGCATGGAAAGTCAAAATGTTCCTAAGACACCTCTCTCTCACTGAGAAAAGCGTTCTTCAGGCATGGAAACACAAGAGGTGAAAAGGTGAATAAAAGCATTTCTACCACAATAATCTATGTTCTAATGATGACTCCTATAATGGTGCGTGCTCTTCTACATGGGAGAGACATTAATATTGACCAAAATAACTCAGGGCGCATGGAAAGTCAAAATGTTCCTAAGACACCTCTCTCTCACTGAGAAAAGCGTTCTTCAGGCATGGAAACACAAGAGGTGAAAAGGTGAATAAAAGCATTTCTACCACAATAATCTATGTTCTAATGATGACTCCTATAATGGTGCGTGCTCTTCTACATGGGAGAGACATTCATATTGACCAATATAACTCGGGGCGCATGGAAAGTCAAAATGTTCCTAAGACACCTCTCTCTCACTGAGAAAAGCGTTCTTCAGGCATGGAAACACAAGAGGTGAAAAGGTGAATAAAAGCATTTCTACCACAATAATCTATGTTCTAATGATGACTCCTATAATGGTGCGTGCTCTTCTACATGGGAGAGACATTCATATTGACCAAAATAACTCGGGGCGCATGGAAAGTCAAAATGTTCCTAAGACACCTCTCTCTCACTGAGAAAAGCGTTCTTCAGGCATGGAAACACAAGAGGTGAAAAGGTGAATAAAAGCATTTCTACCACAATAATCTATGTTCTAATGATGACTCCTATAATGGTGCGTGCTCTTCTACGTGGGAGAGACATTCATATTGACCAATATAACTCGGGGCGCATGGAAAGTCAAAATGTTCCTAAGACACCTCTCTCTCACTGAGAAAAGCGTTCTTCAGGCATGGAAACACAAGAGGTGAAAAGGTGAATAAAAGCATTTCTACCACAATAATCTATGTTCTAATGATGACTCCTATAATGGTGCGTGCTCTTCTACATGGGAGAGACATTCATATTGACCAAAATAACTCGGGGCGCATGGAAAGTCAAAATGTTCCTAAGACACCACTCTCTCACTGAGAAAAGCGTTCTTCAGGCATGGAAACACAAGAGGTGAAAAGGTGAATAAAAGCATTTCTACCACAATAATCTATGTTCTAATGATGACTCCTATAATGGTGCGTGCTCTTCTACATGGGAGAGACATTCATATTGACCAAAATAACTCGGGGCGCATGGAAAGTCAAAATGTTCCTAAGACACCTCTCTCTCACTGAGAAAAGCGTTCTTCAGGCATGGAAACACAAGAGGTGAAAAGGTGAATAAAAGCATTTCTACCACAATAATCTATGTTCTAATGATGACTCCTATAATGGTGCGTGCTCTTCTACATGGGAGAGACATTCATATTGACCAAAATAACTCGGGGCGCATGGAAAGTCAAAATGTTCCTAAGACACCTCTCTCTCACTGAGAAAAGCGTTCTTCAGGCATGGAAACACAAGAGGTGAAAAGGTGAATAAAAGCATTTCTACCACAATAATCTATGTTCTAATGATGACTCCTATAATGGTGCGTGCTCTTCTACATGGGAGAGACATTCATATTGACCAAAATAACTCGGGGCGCATGGAAAGTCAAAATGTTCCTAAGACACCTCTCTCTCACTGAGAAAAGCGTTCTTCAGGCATGGAAACACAAGAGGTGAAAAGGTGAATAAAAGCATTTCTACCACAATAATCTATGTTCAAATGATGACTCCTATAATGGTGCGTGCTCTTCTACATGGGAGAGACATTCATATTGACCAAAATAACTCAGGGCGCATGGAAAGTCAAAATGTTCCTAAGACACCTCTCTCTCACTGAGAAAAGCGTTCTTCAGGCATGGAAACACAAGAGGTGAAAAGGTGAATAAAAGCATTTCTACCACAATAATCTATGTTCTAATGATGACTCCTATAATGGTGCGTGCTCTTCTACATGGGAGAGACATTCATATTGACCAATATAACTCGGGGCGGATGGAAAGTCAAAATGTTCCTAAGACACCTCTCTCTCACTGAGAAAAGCGTTCTTCAGGCATGGAAACACAAGAGGTGAAAAGGTGAATAAAAGCATTTCTACCACAATAATCTATGTTCTAATGATGACTCCTATAATGGTGCGTGCTCTTCTACATGGGAGAGACATTCATATTGACCAATATAACTCGGGGCGCATGGAAAGTCAAAATGTTCCTAAGACACCTCTCTCTCACTGAGAAAAGCGTTCTTCAGGCATGGAAACACAAGAGGTGAAAAGGTGAATAAAAGCATTTCTACCACAATAATCTATGTTCTAATGATGACTCCTATAATGGTGCGTGCTCTTCTACATGGGAGAGACATTCATATTGACCAATATAACTCGGGGCGCATGGAAAGTCAAAATGTTCCTAAGACACCTCTCTCTCACTGAGAAAAGCGTTCTTCAGGCATGGAAACACAAGAGGTGAAAAGGTGAATAAAAGCATTTCTACCACAATAATCTATGTTCTAATGATGACTCCTATAATGGTGCGTGCTCTTCTACATGGGAGAGACATTCATATTGACCAAAATAACTCGGGGCGCATGGAAAGTCAAAATGTTCCTAAGACACCTCTCTCTCACTGAGAAAAGCGTTCTTCAGGCATGGAAACACAAGAGGTGAAAAGGTGAATAAAAGCATTTCTACCACAATAATCTATGTTCTAATGATGACTCCTATAATGGTGCGTGCTCTTCTACATGGGAGAGACATTCATATTGACCAATATAACTCGGGGCGCATGGAAAGTCAAAATGTTCCTAAGACACCTCTCTCTCACTGAGAAAAGCGTTCTTCAGGCATGGAAACACAAGAGGTGAAAAGGTGAATAAAAGCATTTCTACCACAATAATCTATGTTCTAATGATGACTCCTATAATGGTGCGTGCTCTTCTACATGGGAGAGACATTCATATTGACCAAAATAACTCGGGGCGCATGGAAAGTCAAAATGTTCCTAAGACACCTCTCTCTCACTGAGAAAAGCGTTCTTCAGGCATGGAAACACAAGAGGTGAAAAGGTGAATAAAAGCATTTCTACCACAATAATCTATGTTCTAATGATGACTCCTATAATGGTGCGTGCTCTTCTACATGGGAGAGACATTCATATTGACCAAAATAACTCGGGGCGCATGGAAAGTCAAAATGTTCCTAAGACACCACTCTCTCACTGAGAAAAGCGTTCTTCAGGCATGGAAACACAAGAGGTGAAAAGGTGAATAAAAGCATTTCTACCACAATAATCTATGTTCTAATGATGACTCCTATAATGGTGCGTGCTCTTCTACATGGGAGAGACATTCATATTGACCAATATAACTCGGGGCGCATGGAAAGTCAAAATGTTCCTAAGACACCTCTCTCTCACTGAGAAAAGCGTTCTTCAGGCATGGAAACACAAGAGGTGAAAAGGTGAATAAAAGCATTTCTACCACAATAATCTATGTTCTAATGATGACTCCTATAATGGTGCGTGCTCTTCTACGTGGGAGAGACATTCATATTGACCAATATAACTCGGGGCGCATGGAAAGTCAAAATGTTCCTAAGACACCTCTCTCTCACTGAGAAAAGCGTTCTTCAGGCATGGAAACACAAGAGGTGAAAAGGTGAATAAAAGCATTTCTACCACAATAATCTATGTTCTAATGATGACTCCTATAATGGTGCGTGCTCTTCTACATGGGAGAGACATTCATATTGACCAAAATAACTCGGGGCGCATGGAAAGTCAAAATGTTCCTAAGACACCACTCTCTCACTGAGAAAAGCGTTCTTCAGGCATGGAAACACAAGAGGTGAAAAGGTGAATAAAAGCATTTCTACCACAATAATCTATGTTCTAATGATGACTCCTATAATGGTGCGTGCTCTTCTACATGGGAGAGACATTCATATTGACCAATATAACTCGGGGCGCATGGAAAGTCAAAATGTTCCTAAGACACCTCTCTCTCACTGAGAAAAGCGTTCTTCAGGCATGGAAACACAAGAGGTGAAAAGGTGAATAAAAGCATTTCTACCACAATAATCTATGTTCTAATGATGACTCCTATAATGGTGCGTGCTCTTCTACATGGGAGAGACATTCATATTGACCAAAATAACTCGGGGCGCATGGAAAGTCAAAATGTTCCTAAGACACCTCTCTCTCACTGAGAAAAGCGTTCTTCAGGCATGGAAACACAAGAGGTGAAAAGGTGAATAAAAGCATTTCTACCACAATAATCTATGTTCTAATGATGACTCCTATAATGGTGCGTGCTCTTCTACATGGGAGAGACATTCATATTGACCAAAATAACTCGGGGCGCATGGAAAGTCAAAATGTTCCTAAGACACCTCTCTCTCACTGAGAAAAGCGTTCTTCAGGCATGGAAACACAAGAGGTGAAAAGGTGAATAAAAGCATTTCTACCACAATAATCTATGTTCAAATGATGACTCCTATAATGGTGCGTGCTCTTCTACATGGGAGAGACATTCATATTGACCAAAATAACTCAGGGCGCATGGAAAGTCAAAATGTTCCTAAGACACCTCTCTCTCACTGAGAAAAGCGTTCTTCAGGCATGGAAACACAAGAGGTGAAAAGGTGAATAAAAGCATTTCTACCACAATAATCTATGTTCTAATGATGACTCCTATAATGGTGCGTGCTCTTCTACATGGGAGAGACATTCATATTGACCAATATAACTCGGGGCGGATGGAAAGTCAAAATGTTCCTAAGACACCTCTCTCTCACTGAGAAAAGCGTTCTTCAGGCATGGAAACACAAGAGGTGAAAAGGTGAATAAAAGCATTTCTACCACAATAATCTATGTTCTAATGATGACTCCTATAATGGTGCGTGCTCTTCTACATGGGAGAGACATTCATATTGACCAATATAACTCGGGGCGCATGGAAAGTCAAAATGTTCCTAAGACACCTCTCTCTCACTGAGAAAAGCGTTCTTCAGGCATGGAAACACAAGAGGTGAAAAGGTGAATAAAAGCATTTCTACCACAATAATCTATGTTCTAATGATGACTCCTATAATGGTGCGTGCTCTTCTACATGGGAGAGACATTCATATTGACCAATATAACTCGGGGCGCATGGAAAGTCAAAATGTTCCTAAGACACCTCTCTCTCACTGAGAAAAGCGTTCTTCAGGCATGGAAACACAAGAGGTGAAAAGGTGAATAAAAGCATTTCTACCACAATAATCTATGTTCTAATGATGACTCCTATAATGGTGCGTGCTCTTCTACATGGGAGAGACATTCATATTGACCAAAATAACTCGGGGCGCATGGAAAGTCAAAATGTTCCTAAGACACCTCTCTCTCACTGAGAAAAGCGTTCTTCAGGCATGGAAACACAAGAGGTGAAAAGGTGAATAAAAGCATTTCTACCACAATAATCTATGTTCTAATGATGACTCCTATAATGGTGCGTGCTCTTCTACATGGGAGAGACATTCATATTGACCAATATAACTCGGGGCGCATGGAAAGTCAAAATGTTCCTAAGACACCTCTCTCTCACTGAGAAAAGCGTTCTTCAGGCATGGAAACACAAGAGGTGAAAAGGTGAATAAAAGCATTTCTACCACAATAATCTATGTTCTAATGATGACTCCTATAATGGTGCGTGCTCTTCTACATGGGAGAGACATTCATATTGACCAAAATAACTCGGGGCGCATGGAAAGTCAAAATGTTCCTAAGACACCACTCTCTCACTGAGAAAAGCGTTCTTCAGGCATGGAAACACAAGAGGTGAAAAGGTGAATAAAAGCATTTCTACCACAATAATCTATGTTCTAATGATGACTCCTATAATGGTGCGTGCTCTTCTACATGGGAGAGACATTCATATTGACCAAAATAACTCGGGGCGCATGGAAAGTCAAAATGTTCCTAAGACACCTCTCTCTCACTGAGAAAAGCGTTCTTCAGGCATGGAAACACAAGAGGTGAAAGTGAATAAAAGCATTTCTACCACAATAATCTATGTTCTAATGATGACTCCTATAATGGTGCGTGCTCTTCTACATGGGAGAGACATTCATATTGACCAATATAACTCGGGGCGCATGGAAAGTCAAAATGTTCCTAAGACACCTCTCTCTCACTGAGAAAAGCGTTCTTCAGGCATGGAAACACAAGAGGTGAAAAGGTGAATAAAAGCATTTCTACCACAATAATCTATGTTCTAATGATGACTCCTATAATGGTGCGTGCTCTTCTACGTGGGAGAGACATTCATATTGACCAATATAACTCGGGGCGCATGGAAAGTCAAAATGTTCCTAAGACACCTCTCTCTCACTGAGAAAAGCGTTCTTCAGGCATGGAAACACAAGAGGTGAAAAGGTGAATAAAAGCATTTCTACCACAATAATCTATGTTCTAATGATGACTCCTATAATGGTGCGTGCTCTTCTACATGGGAGAGACATTCATATTGACCAAAATAACTCGGGGCGCATGGAAAGTCAAAATGTTCCTAAGACACCACTCTCTCACTGAGAAAAGCGTTCTTCAGGCATGGAAACACAAGAGGTGAAAAGGTGAATAAAAGCATTTCTACCACAATAATCTATGTTCTAATGATGACTCCTATAATGGTGCGTGCTCTTCTACATGGGAGAGACATTCATATTGACCAATATAACTCGGGGCGCATGGAAAGTCAAAATGTTCCTAAGACACCTCTCTCTCACTGAGAAAAGCGTTCTTCAGGCATGGAAACACAAGAGGTGAAAAGGTGAATAAAAGCATTTCTACCACAATAATCTATGTTCTAATGATGACTCCTATAATGGTGCGTGCTCTTCTACATGGGAGAGACATTCATATTGACCAAAATAACTCGGGGCGCATGGAAAGTCAAAATGTTCCTAAGACACCTCTCTCTCACTGAGAAAAGCGTTCTTCAGGCATGGAAACACAAGAGGTGAAAAGGTGAATAAAAGCAATTCTACCACAATAATCTATGTTCTAATGATGACTCCTATAATGGTGCGTGCTCTTCTACATGGGAGAGACATTCATATTGATCAATATAACTCGGGGCGCATGGAAAGTCAAAATGTTCCTAAGACACCTCTCTCTCACTGAGAAAAGCGTTCTTCAGGCATGGAAACACAAGAGGTGAAAAGGTGAATAAAAGCATTTCTACCACAATAATCTATGTTCTAATGATGACTCCTATAATGGTGCGTGCTCTTCTACATGGGAGAGACATTCATATTGACCAAAATAACTCAGGGCGCATGGAAAGTCAAAATGTTCCTAAGACACCTCTCTCTCACTGAGAAAAGCGTTCTTCAGGCATGGAAACACAAGAGGTGAAAAGGTGAATAAAAGCATTTCTACCACAATAATCTATGTTCTAATGATGACTCCTATAATGGTGCGTGCTCTTCTACATGGGAGAGACATTCATATTGACCAATATAACTCGGGGCGGATGGAAAGTCAAAATGTTCCTAAGACACCTCTCTCTCACTGAGAAAAGCGTTCTTCAGGCATGGAAACACAAGAGGTGAAAAGGTGAATAAAAGCATTTCTACCACAATAATCTATGTTCTAATGATGACTCCTATAATGGTGCGTGCTCTTCTACATGGGAGAGACATTCATATTGACCAATATAACTCGGGGCGCATGGAAAGTCAAAATGTTCCTAAGACACCTCTCTCTCACTGAGAAAAGCGTTCTTCAGGCATGGAAACACAAGAGGTGAAAAGGTGAATAAAAGCATTTCTACCACAATAATCTATGTTCTAATGATGACTCCTATAATGGTGCGTGCTCTTCTACATGGGAGAGACATTCATATTGACCAAAATAACTCAGGGCGCATGGAAAGTCAAAATGTTCCTAAGACACCTCTCTCTCACTGAGAAAAGCGTTCTTCAGGCATGGAAACACAAGAGGTGAAAGTGAATAAAAGCATTTCTACCACAATAATCTATGTTCTAATGATGACTCCTATAATGGTGCGTGCTCTTCTACATGGGAGAGACATTCATATTGACCAATATAACTCGGGGCGCATGGAAAGTCAAAATGTTCCTAAGACACCTCTCTCTCACTGAGAAAAGCGTTCTTCAGGCATGGAAACACAAGAGGTGAAAAGGTGAATAAAAGCATTTCTACCACAATAATCTATGTTCTAATGATGACTCCTATAATGGTGCGTGCTCTTCTACATGGGAGAGACATTCATATTGACCAATATAACTCGGGGCGCATGGAAAGTCAAAATGTTCCTAAGACACCTCTCTCTCACTGAGAAAAGCGTTCTTCAGGCATGGAAACACAAGAGGTGAAAAGGTGAATAAAAGCATTTCTACCACAATAATCTATGTTCTAATGATGACTCCTATAATGGTGCGTGCTCTTCTACATGGGAGAGACATTCATATTGACCAATATAACTCGGGGCGCATGGAAAGTCAAAATGTTCCTAAGACACCTCTCTCTCACTGAGAAAAGCGTTCTTCAGGCATGGAAACACAAGAGGTGAAAAGGTGAATAAAAGCATTTCTACCACAATAATCTATGTTCTAATGATGACTCCTATAATGGTGCGTGCTCTTCTACATGGGAGAGACATTCATATTGACCAATATAACTCGGGGCGCATGGAAAGTCAAAATGTTCCTAAGACACCTCTCTCTCACTGAGAAAAGCGTTCTTCAGGCATGGAAACACAAGAGGTGAAAAGGTGAATAAAAGCATTTCTACCACAATAATCTATGTTCTAATGATGACTCCTATAATGGTGCGTGCTCTTCTACATGGGAGAGACATTCATATTGACCAAAATAACTCGGGGCGCATGGAAAGTCAAAATGTTCCTAAGACACCTCTCTCTCACTGAGAAAAGCGTTCTTCAGGCATGGAAACACAAGAGGTGAAAAGGTGAATAAAAGCATTTCTACCACAATAATCTATGTTCTAATGATGACTCCTATAATGGTGCGTGCTCTTCTACATGGGAGAGACATTCATATTGACCAAAATAACTCGGGGCGCATGGAAAGTCAAAATGTTCCTAAGACACCTCTCTCTCACTGAGAAAAGCGTTCTTCAGGCATGGAAACACAAGAGGTGAAAAGGTGAATAAAAGCATTTCTACCACAATAATCTATGTTCTAATGATGACTCCTATAATGGTGCGTGCTCTTCTACATGGGAGAGACATTCATATTGACCAATATAACTCGGGGCGCATGGAAAGTCAAAATGTTCCTAAGACACCTCTCTCTCACTGAGAAAAGCGTTCTTCAGGCATGGAAACACAAGAGGTGAAAAGGTGAATAAAAGCATTTCTACCACAATAATCTATGTTCTAATGATGACTCCTATAATGGTGCGTGCTCTTCTACATGGGAGAGACATTCATATTGACCAAAATAACTCGGGGCGCATGGAAAGTTCAAAATGTTCCTAAGACACCTCTCTCTCACTGAGAAAAGCGTTCTTCAGGCATGGAAACACAAGAGGTGAAAAGGTGAATAAAAGCATTTCTACCACAATAATCTATGTTCTAATGATGACTCCTATAATGGTGCGTGCTCTTCTACATGGGAGAGACATTCATATTGACCAATATAACTCGGGGCGCATGGAAAGTCAAAATGTTCCTAAGACACCTCTCTCTCACTGAGAAAAGCGTTCTTCAGGCATGGAAACACAAGAGGTGAAAAGGTGAATAAAAGCATTTCTACCACAATAATCTATGTTCTAATGATGACTCCTATAATGGTGCGTGCTCTTCTACATGGGAGAGACATTCATATTGACCAAAATAACTCGGGGCGCATGGAAAGTCAAAATGTTCCTAAGACACCTCTCTCTCACTGAGAAAAGCGTTCTTCAGGCATGGAAACACAAGAGGTGAAAAGGTGAATAAAAGCATTTCTACCACAATAATCTATGTTCTAATGATGACTCCTATAATGGTGCGTGCTCTTCTACATGGGAGAGACATTCATATTGACCAAAATAACTCGGGGCGCATGGAAAGTTAAAATGTTCCTAAGACACCTCTCTCTCACTGAGAAAAGCGTTCTTCAGGCATGGAAACACAAGAGGTGAAAAGGTGAATAAAAGCATTTCTACAACAATAATCTATGTTCTAATGATGACTCCTATAATGGTGCGTGCTCTTCTACATGGGAGAGACATTCATATTGACCAATATAACTCGGGGCGCATGGAAAGTCAAAATGTTCCTAAGACACCTCTCTCTCACTGAGAAAAGCGTTCTTCAGGCATGGAAACACAAGAGGTGAAAAGGTGAATAAAAGCATTTCTACCACAATAATCTATGTTCTAATGATGACTCCTATAATGGTGCGTGCTCTTCTACATGGGAGAGACATTCATATTGACCAAAATAACTCGGGGCGCATGGAAAGTCAAAATGTTCCTAAGACACCTCTCTCTCACTGAGAAAAGCGTTCTTCAGGCATGGAAACACAAGAGGTGAAAAGGTGAATAAAAGCATTTCTACCACAATAATCTATGTTCGTAATGATGACTCCTATAATGGTGCGTGCTCTTCTACATGGGAGAGACATTCATATTGACCAAAATAACTCGGGGCGCATGGAAAGTCAAAATGTTCCTAAGACACCTCTCTCTCACTGAGAAAAGCGTTCTTCAGGCATGGAAACACAAGAGGTGAAAAGGTGAATAAAAGCATTTCTACCACAATAATCTATGTTCTAATGATGACTCCTATAATGGTGCGTGCTCTTCTACATGGGAGAGACATTCATATTGACCAATATAACTCGGGCGCATGGAAGTCAAAATGTTCCTAAGACACCTCTCTCTCACTGAGAAAAGCGTTCTTCAGGCATGGAAACACAAGAGGTGAAAAGGTGAATAAAAGCAATTCTACCACAATAATCTATGTTCTAATGATGACTCCTATAATGGTGCGTGCTCTTCTACATGGGAGAGACATTCATATTGACCAAAATAACTCGGGGCGCATGGAAAGTCAAAATGTTCCTAAGACACCTCTCTCTCACTGAGAAAAGCGTTCTTCAGGCATGGAAACACAAGAGGTGAAAAGGTGAATAAAAGCAATTCTACCACAATAATCTATGTTCTAATGATGACTCCTATAATGGTGCGTGCTCTTCTACATGGGAGAGACATTCATATTGACCAATATAACTCGGGGCGCATGGAAAGTCAAAATGTTCCTAAGACACCTCTCTCTCACTGAGAAAAGCGTTCTTCAGGCATGGAAACACAAGAGGTGAAAAGGTGAATAAAAGCATTTCTACCACAATAATCTATGTTCTAATGATGACTCCTATAATGGTGCGTGCTCTTCTACATGGGAGAGACATTCATATTGACCAAAATAACTCGGGGCGCATGGAAAGTTAAAATGTTCCTAAGACACCTCTCTCTCACTGAGAAAAGCGTTCTTCAGGCATGGAAACACAAGAGGTGAAAAGGTGAATAAAAGCATTTCTACCACAATAATCTATGTTCTAATGATGACTCCTATAATGGTGCGTGCTCTTCTACATGGGAGAGACATTCATATTGACCAAAATAACTCGGGGCGCATGGAAAGTCAAAATGTTCCTAAGACACCTCTCTCTCACTGAGAAAAGCGTTCTTCAGGCATGGAAACACAAGAGGTGAAAAGGTGAATAAAAGCATTTCTACCACAATAATCTATGTTCTAATGATGACTCCTATAATGGTGCGTGCTCTTCTACATGGGAGAGACATTCATATTGACCAAAATAACTCGGGGCGCATGGAAAGTTAAAATGTTCCTAAGACACCTCTCTCTCACTGAGAAAAGCGTTCTTCAGGCATGGAAACACAAGAGGTGAAAAGGTGAATAAAAGCATTTCTACCACAATAATCTATGTTCTAATGATGACTCCTATAATGGTGCGTGCTCTTCTACATGGGAGAGACATTCATATTGACCAATATAACTCGGGGCGCATGGAAAGTCAAAATGTTCCTAAGACACCTCTCTCTCACTGAGAAAAGCGTTCTTCAGGCATGGAAACACAAGAGGTGAAAAGGTGAATAAAAGCATTTCTACCACAATAATCTATGTTCTAATGATGACTCCTATAATGGTGCGTGCTCTTCTACATGGGAGAGACATTCATATTGACCAAAATAACTCGGGGCGCATGGAAAGTCAAAATGTTCCTAAGACACCTCTCTCTCACTGAGAAAAGCGTTCTTCAGGCATGGAAACACAAGAGGTGAAAAGGTGAATAAAAGCATTTCTACCACAATAATCTATGTTCTAATGATGACTCCTATAATGGTGCGTGCTCTTCTACATGGGAGAGACATTCATATTGACCAAAATAACTCGGGGCGCATGGAAAGTTAAAATGTTCCTAAGACACCTCTCTCTCACTGAGAAAAGCGTTCTTCAGGCATGGAAACACAAGAGGTGAAAAGGTGAATAAAAGCATTTCTACAACAATAATCTATGTTCTAATGATGACTCCTATAATGGTGCGTGCTCTTCTACATGGGAGAGACATTCATATTGACCAATATAACTCGGGGCGCATGGAAAGTCAAAATGTTCCTAAGACACCTCTCTCTCACTGAGAAAAGCGTTCTTCAGGCATGGAAACACAAGAGGTGAAAAGGTGAATAAAAGCATTTCTACCACAATAATCTATGTTCTAATGATGACTCCTATAATGGTGCGTGCTCTTCTACATGGGAGAGACATTCATATTGACCAAAATAACTCGGGGCGCATGGAAAGTCAAAATGTTCCTAAGACACCTCTCTCTCACTGAGAAAAGCGTTCTTCAGGCATGGAAACACAAGAGGTGAAAAGGTGAATAAAAGCATTTCTACCACAATAATCTATGTTCTAATGATGACTCCTATA
>NW_028176074.1:0-6074 GCF_949987555.1 Borostomias antarcticus
CAAGGCGTTAATCTGAAGAGACCCACACCCAATTTGGGGGAGAAAAAGGAGGACTTGAGGAGAGAAACTGTGAAATGTAGACGTGTAGAAAACGGGGAGAGGTTTCAAAAGAGAGAGATACCGACAACATCTGGGAGAAGTATTCATAACATAGAGAAGGAGAGAGGGGGGGTAATGTGAGGAGGGGATGGTAGAGAGAGAGAGAGAGAGAGAGAGAGAGAGAGAAGCATACAGAGGCTGCTGCAAAGCTGAGGAGAACGCAAGCATTTGACTCCCTTATACAGTTCATGTACGAAGGACAAAACAATCAAGAAATCTTTTTGAATCTTAACAGAGAAATATAGATTGAAATAGAGATAGAGGAGCAAGAAATAGATTAGAGAGTAAAAGAGAGCGAGAGAGAGATATTCAGATGGAGAGAGCAGACCTATTAAAAGAGAGGGATGGAAGAGAAAGATTCATATTTAGCCTCGTTCAGACGGGGCCAGCCCTGTGAGAAGCACCTGATTTTCTACTGCATAATGCATCTGGATATTACTGACCCCACCGAGCCCGCGGGCACAACCTGAAATGGAGGCGAACTCATACCCGTCTCTCACACGAAGAAAAAGGCTCTTAAATATGTCTGGCAGAACCCCGCCGAAGGGCTTTAATCCACACGTCCGAGTCCAGGAGCAGAGTTTAGCTTTAGCCAGCCTCCATCATAACATCGCGACCCAGAGCTCGCCAACATGTCCGCTCCCCGCTATGACCCTGGCGCGTTCCGGTAGACAGGCTAACAGGCATGGTATGGTAGGGTAAAGAGGTCAAATGGCTCCTGGTATGCTAGCTGTGGTCTGTTGCTAATCTCTCTACTTCCCGTAGCCTAGCAGCACATAGACAAATATTTTTGTGGTGAGCTTCCTCAACGGAGAGTTGATTTTCTATTGGTTAATGTAACATCACACTGGCTTGTGGAGCTCAGATGGTAACCAGCTGTCGCTTGTTCAGACTGTGTCTATTGGAACGCACTGGCACTTTTATTCAGTTCCATACACATATCTCCGGTTCTGTGGGGAGAGGGGCAGGCGACTACACCATGAGGTTCCGCAGGGCCATGAGGTTCCGCAGGGCCATGAGGTTCCGCAGGGCCATGAGGTTCCGCAGGGCCATGAGGTTCCGCAGGGCCTGTATGTGTTTGGTTTCTACTTGGAACCTGCAGCCCATAGCGAGCGATGTTCGCCCACAGACTTGTCCTGTCAGACGGCCAGCCTCTGAGCACACGCCCACTCCCGTCACCCCACAGACTTGTCCTGTCAGAGCCTCTGAGCACACGCCCACTCCAGCCACCCCACAGACTTGTCCTGTCAGAGCCTCCGAGCACACGCCCACTCCCGCCACCCCACAGACTCGTCCTGTCAGACGGCGAGCCTCTGAGCACACGCCCCCACTCCCGTCACCCCACAGACTTGTCCTGTCAGAGCCTCTGAGCACACGCCCACACTCCCGTCACGGAAGAAGGAAGCACTATATTGCCGCCTGTAACACAACCCTGTAGACGAGTATGACTCACATGTAACTTGTTTCACCCATCATCCGTGACTCACGTTTGACACACATGTAACTTACACACATGTAACATGTGAACACTGTGTTTGATTCACCCATCATCCGTGACTCACGCATGTCATCCTGTCAACTCACAAGCTTTTCTTTACATGTCCGACCGTTTGCAGCTGAATTCATGGATTTGATGTAGTATGATAGAAATGTAACTTCTAACCATTGTGTCACACTTGCCTTGCCTGTCACTCAAAGTGACATTATTGATCAATGTCAATCTCAGGTTCAAGTCCAGAGCTCCCGGTAGCGCATAATTGGGCTGTAGGGCTGTAGTGTGCATTAATTATAATCCCAATTGTGACCGCTGCAATTAACTAATTGCAAAAGGCAACAATTAACGCGATTAATAATTCTGTTTTGCACTGAGTGTGCTGGGAGCACACAGATGAGTCACGGGCGTTTATGCTGTGCGACCAATCAGATGCGTTCCCACTGAGTGCGTTGTGAGCAATTTCACTGATAGACGGAGCAGATAGACAGCATGTCTGATAGACAGAGAGCAGATAGACAGCATGTCTGATAGACGGAGCAGATAGACAGCATGTCTGATAGACGGAGCAGAGAGACAGCATGTCTGATAGACAGAGAGCAGATAGACAGCATGTCTGATAGACAGAGAGCAGATAGACAGCATGTCTGATAGACAGAGCAGATAGACAGCATGTCTGATAGACAGAGAGCAGATAGACAGCATGTCTGATAGACAGAGCAGATAGACAGCATGTCTGATAGACAGAGCAGATAGACAGCATGTCTGATAGACAGAGAGCAGATAGACAGCATGTCTGATAGACAGAGAGCAGATAGACAGCATGTCTGATAGACAGAGAGCAGATAGACAGCATGTCTGATAGACAGAGCAGATAGACAGCATGTCTGATAGACAGAGCAGATAGACAGCATGTCTGATAGAGAGCAGATAGACAGCATGTCTGATAGACAGAGCAGATAGACAGCATGTCTGATAGACAGAGCAGATAGACAGCATATCTGATAGACAGAGAGCAGATAGACAGCATGTCTGATAGACAGAGAGCAGATAGACAGCATGTCTGATAGACAGAGCAGATAGACAGCATGTCTGATAGACAGAGCAGATAGACAGCATGTCTGATAGACAGAGAGCAGATAGACAGCATGTCTGATAGACAGAGGGCAGATAGACAGCATGTCTGATAGACAGAGAGCAGATAGACAGCATGTCTGATAGACAGAGAGCAGATAGACAGCATGTCTGATAGACAGAGCAGATAGACAGCATGTCTGATAGACAGAGCAGATAGACAGCATGTCTGATAGACAGAGCAGATAGACAGCATGTCTGATAGACAGAGAGCAGATAGACAGCATGTCTGATAGACAGAGCAGATAGACAGCATGTCTGATAGACAGAGCAGATAGACAGCATGTCTGATAGACAGAGAGCAGAGAGACAGCATGTCTGATAGACAGAGCAGATAGACAGCATGTCTGATAGACAGAGAGCAGATAGACAGCATGTCTGACAGACAGAGCAGATAGACAGCATGTCTGATAGACAGAGCAGATAGACAGCATGTCTGATAGACAGAGCAGATAGACAGCATGTCTGATAGACAGAGAGCAGATAGACAGCATGTCTGATAGACAGAGAGCAGATAGACAGCATGTCTGATAGACAGAGAGCAGATAGACAGCATGTCTGATAGACAGAGGGCAGATAGACAGCATGTCTGATAGACAGAGAGCAGATAGACAGCATGTCTGATAGACAGAGAGCAGATAGACAGCATGTCTGATAGACAGAGCAGATAGACAGCATGTCTGATAGACAGAGCAGATAGACAGCATGTCTGATAGACAGAGAGCAGATAGACAGCATGTCTGATAGACAGAGCAGATAGACAGCATGTCTGATAGACAGAGCAGATAGACAGCATGTCTGATAGACAGAGAGCAGAGAGACAGCATGTCTGATAGACAGAGAGCAGATAGACAGCATGTCTGATAGACAGAGAGCAGATAGACAGCATGTCTGACAGACAGAGCAGATAGACAGCATGTCTGATAGACAGAGCAGATAGACAGCATGTCTGATAGACAGAGAGCAGATAGACAGCATGTCTGATAGACAGAGAGCAGATAGACAGCATGTCTGACAGACAGAGCAGATAGACAGCATGTCTGATAGACAGAGAGCAGATAGACAGCATGTCTGATAGACAGAGAGCAGATAGACAGCATGTCTGATAGACAGAGCAGATAGACAGCATGTCTGATAGACAGAGAGCAGATAGACAGCATGTCTGATAGACAGAGAGCAGAGAGACAGCATGTCTGATAGACAGAGCAGATAGACAGCATGTCTGATAGACAGAGAGCAGAGAGACAGCATGTCTGATAGACAGAGCAGAGAGACAGCATGTCTGATAGACAGAGAGCAGATAGACAGCATGTCTGATAGACAGAGAGCAGATAGACAGCATGTCTGATAGACAGAGAGCAGATAGACAGCATGTCTGATAGACAGAGGGCAGATAGACAGCATGTCTGATAGACAGAGAGCAGATAGACAGCATGTCTGATAGACAGAGAGCAGATAGACAGCATGTCTGATAGACAGAGCAGATAGACAGCATGTCTGATAGACAGAGCAGATAGACAGCATGTCTGATAGACAGAGAGCAGATAGACAGCATGTCTGATAGACAGAGCAGATAGACAGCATGTCTGATAGACAGAGGGCAGATAGACAGCATGTCTGATAGACAGAGAGCAGAGAGACAGCATGTCTGATAGACAGAGAGCAGATAGACAGCATGTCTGATAGACAGAGAGCAGATAGACAGCATGTCTGACAGACAGAGCAGATAGACAGCATGTCTGATAGACAGAGCAGATAGACAGCATGTCTGATAGACAGAGAGCAGATAGACAGCATGTCTGATAGACAGAGAGCAGATAGACAGCATGTCTGACAGACAGAGCAGATAGACAGCATGTCTGATAGACAGAGAGCAGATAGACAGCATGTCTGATAGACAGAGAGCAGATAGACAGCATGTCTGATAGACAGAGCAGATAGACAGCATGTCTGATAGACAGAGAGCAGAGAGACAGCATGTCTGATAGACAGAGCAGAGAGACAGCATGTCTGATAGACAGAGAGCAGAGAGACAGCATGTCTGATAGACAGAGAGCAGATAGACAGCATGTCTGATAGACGGAGCAGATAGACAGCATGTCTGATAGACAGAGAGCAGATAGACAGCATGTCTGATAGACAGAGAGCAGATAGACAGCATGTCTGATAGACGGAGCAGATAGACAGCATGTCTGATAGACAGAGAGCAGATAGACAGCATGTCTGATAGACAGAGAGCAGATAGACAGCATGTCTGATAGACAGAGAGCAGAGAGACAGCATGTCTGATAGACAGAGCAGATAGACAGCATGTCTGATAGACAGAGAGCAGAGAGACAGCATGTCTGATAGACAGAGAGCAGAGAGACAGCACGCATGTCTGAGCCAATCAGAGCGACTCCTTACATCACAAGCATCAGCCGCATGTCTCCATGTGAACCGCGAAAGGAGAGAGACTGACTCAACCCCCCACACTCCCACTCCTGCATGAATACAACCGTCACGGTTGGAAAACATATCCTGTACCCACAATGCATCTGACCCCGATACGAACCTATGAGAATAGATGAGAACATTTAGATCAAGCCCAAAAGAGCTCCTAAACAGCTCAATCTCTGAACTCCTGAGATGTAGACAGCCGACAGGCTCCTGAGCAGAGTAGACTAGACGTTCACTGAGACATCAAGCATAGCTTTTTATGTACAAAGCTAAATGTACTTGGCAATGGGAAAAATGTATTGTGGCGAGCGCCCCCTGGTGTTGGGCTCTGGTACATGTGTGAGGATGCACACACATAAGCACAGCACACATGGACTACAGTACAGGGGTCCATCTAAAGCCCTCCCATTATTCCAGTTTGGAGTGCTTTCATTGACGCACATGCCGTATATATATAGAGAGCTCTGGCCTGGGCCCTGATGGGGCCTTCCTACTGAGTTTGATTATCTCCCTCCCATAGACCACACACACACACACACACAAACACACACACACACACACACACACACACACACACACACACACACACACATAGACCACACACAAACAAACACACACACACACACACACACACATAGACCACACACAAACACACACACACACACACACACACACACACACACACACACACACACACACATAGACCACACAAACACATGCACACGCACATTCACACAAACACACAAACACACAAATTCTCTCACACACAAACACACACACACACACACACACACATAGACCACACAAACACATGCACACGCACATTCACACAAATTCTCTCACACACAAACACACACACACACATAGACCACACAAACACATGCACACGCACGTTCACACAAACACACAC
>NW_028176073.1:5000-7392 GCF_949987555.1 Borostomias antarcticus
ATTGGTTTATGACGATATGATAAGCACGGCATACTCACTAACCGATGCGGCTCCCTATTCCTGGTCCCTACCTCCAGTCTCTCCGCCAAAAGGTCAAAGGTGAGGATATAGAGTGACACCCTATCCTGTCCGGTAACCCAATATTTAAGTGGCTGCTAGACAGACAGATAGGGCGCCTATATGTGCTCCTACTCATTAAGATCAGGAAATGTAATCCACACACACACACACACACACACACACACACACACACACACACACGCATGTGTCCATGGCTCATGTCTACATGGTGACCTGTATGAAACCCTAGCTCTCAGCATGGGATTAAAATGCTTTTCCTGATAGGTGGATGTTTGGTCCCAGACCCCAGATGAGATGGTACACAGCTCCCTGGTATGAGAACAGTGTCTCCTTCCCTCATTATCACACTATTACAACCAGCGCTACCACACACACACACACACGCGCGCGCGCACACACACACACACACACACACACGCTCACACACACACACACACACACACACACACTCACACACATACACACACACGCGCGCACGCGCACACACACACACACTCATGAGTACACTGCACTAGTGCACTCAGGCTAACCAACACACTCACCACACTCATGTTGGACATGTTGGACCCCTGGTATCTGAGCTGAGGGACAGGCTGGCTCTCAGGCCCTGGGGCCGGTGGCACCAGCTGGGCGCAACCTGGACCTGAGAATTTATACCTAGATTTATACCTAGAATTTATAAATAGTTACATTTCCATGTTCAGTTTATGCTTCTCCAGTTCAATCTTCTCCTTCTCGACCTGCAGTTTTTCAGTTCATCTCCACTCTTAGGATTTCTTTCTCGACTAACTCTCTTTGACGGTCTGGACTGCGTCTTGTGTCTGTTTGTCGCTGCTGTAGACCTACTTGGCGCTGAAATTCTGGGAGTCTGCATACCGTCATCTGACTCAGGCTGGGACAGCATCATCACAGTGTTGTCTGTGCCCCTAAGCCCGTTGAAGGTGGGCACATTATCCCCCCCGAACAGATCAATTATTAAAGTGCTGTATGGAGATATTTTGGGCATCGGGCCACGGCCTGTTGGGGGATTCTTTATCAGACCTGGCATCCCGTCTCGCTGCTTGGATAAGATCCTTCCATTTCTTCTTCACCTCTTCCTCTGTCTGACAGCCAACTCCTCCTTCTGCACAGTCATTCTCTGCGGCCGTAGTTTAAGCCCACACAGCTTGTCTCTCTTTGTTGGTGATGGTGTTGTTATGTTTAGATGTGAGACTTGGCCTATATTTATGTACTATAAAGTTCTATAATGTATTATGTATAACGTGTTTTTAAGTCTTTGTAGTTAATCTTGCGTTTTTTAAGTCTCCATTTTCATCCCCTTCAACCTAAAAAACTCCATTACTTAGTAACCGCTGTAATGGAATGTATCCCGTATCGGTGTGATAGAACGTACCCCGTGAGCGCATAGCGGTGTGATAGAACGTACCCCGTGAGCGCATAGCGGTGTGATAGAACGTACCCCTGTGAACGCGCATCGCTCACGCCTGGCGGCGCTGTGCCTAGTCCTAGTTTAAGATGGCGCAACAGGTGTGAATATTCATCACAACGCTGGCTGTTGCTAAGCCCGGCGTCGGTCTTACACCTAACTTTTTTTTACATCCAGCTGGTGCAACCGGCCCCTGGTGACCTGGCAATGGAAAGCCCCTTTCACTCGCAGGCCAATGCTTACACACACACACACACACACACACACACACACACACACACACACACACACACACACACACACACACACACACAGACAGACACACACACACACAGACAGACACCACAAACACATGCACGCACATAGGTCGACTCCCGATGGGAAGTGGCTTGGAGATGTGATCCCACTGGCTGGGGCTAGGGCGAGGGGTGGGATTAGGGATTAGGGCTGGGGGCTAGGGCGAGGGGTGGGATTAGGGTTAGGGCTGGGGCTAGGGCGAGGGGTGGGATTAGGGTTAGGGCTGGGGCTAGGGCGAGGGGTGGGATTAAGGTTAGAGCGGGATGCCATAGGGCCGGGGCTAGGGCTAGCGAGGGACGCCATAGTTGCGGTCGAAATCATGGAAGCCGCCGGGGTGCTTATTTTTACCCCTTCATTATTGTGGCCGCCTCAGTGACACTTTGGCTGTAATTGTCCCAGAAAATCCCCGGGTTGCTGTGCAGGGTAGGAAGTGGAAATATCTCTGTGCGATTAAAGCGCCCCGCTCCGTTCACAGAGCCAGGCAGGCCGGGCAGCGGCCAGTGGGTGGTCAGAGGCTGTATAATGTCTCATTACGATGTTGTAAATACAAGTTCCATTTGGGCTCCGTTCAGTCAGTCAGTCAGCTTT
>NW_028176072.1:0-2500 GCF_949987555.1 Borostomias antarcticus
CCCTCATCCTCTCCTCTCCACCCCCCCCCCCCTCATCCTCTCCTCTCCACCCTCCCCTCATCCTCTCCACCCTCCCCTCATCCTCTCCTCTCCACCCTCCCCTCATCCTCTCCTCTCCACCCTCCCCTCATCCTCTCCTCTCCACCCCCCCCCTCATCCTCTCCTCCTCCACCCTCCCCTCATCCTCTCCTCTCCACCCTCCCCTCATCCTCTCCTCTCCACCCTCCCCTCATCCTCTCCTCTCCACCCTCCCCTCATCCTCTCCTCTCCACCCTCCCCTCATCCTCTCCTCTCCACCCTCCCCTCATCCTCTCCTCTCCACCCTCCCCTCATCCTCTCCTCTCCACCCTCCCCTCATCCTCTCCTCTCCACCCTCCCCTCATCGTCTCCTCTCCACCCTCCCCTCATCCTCTCCTCTCCACCCTTCTCCTCCACTCTTCCCCACTGTGACTGTCTAGAGGGGTCAAAACGCATCCCTCTCTCTCTCACACACACACACATACACACACACACACACACACACACACACACACTGTGACTGTCTAGAGAGGTCAAAATGCATCCCTCTCTCTCACACACACACACACACACATACACACACACACACACACACACTGTGACTGTCTAGAGAGGTCAAAAGGCATCCCTCTCTCTCTCACACACACACACACACACACACACTCTCTCTCTCTCACACACACACACACACACACACACACACACATACACGTCCTTCACGCATCTGAGAGAACGAGAGAGAGAGACAAGGAGGGGGGCGGAGAGACAGAGCGTGCGAGCCAGAGATGTAGAAGGAGAGAGCCAGAGAGAGAGAGAGAGGCAGGAAGTGTGTGTGTGTGTGTGTGTGTGTGTGTGTGTGTGTGTGTGTGTGTGTGTGTGTGTGTGTGTGTGTGTGTGTGTGTGTGTGTGTGTGTGTCAGCGGCGACCAGTGGAAGCGGTGAGCCTTCACCCAGAGGGCGGCACCTAAACCACAAGTCCGCATGCCACTTGGGCCTGTAGATGTGACATGTTGTTCATTTTCACTTGGGCCTGTAGATGTGACATGGTGTTCATTTTCACTTGGGCCTGTAGATGTGACATGGTGTTCATTTTCACTTGGGCCTGTAGATGTGACATGGTGTTCATTTTCAGCAGACATACAGTACTGCGGTGCGGCTCTTCTAGATAGCGACGTAGCTTTTTGAGGATCTCTGTAAACACACACACACACACACACACACACTCACTGTCATTATTGTATTTTTAGAAACCTCTCTTTTCTTTAACAAGTGTTTGTTTTTGTTTTTGTCTCTTTTTCCGAACCGCCGTCGTGCTCTTAAAGCGCTCCGAGTCTGTGGGTTTCAGCGTGATTACAGCCCGGCGATCCTGGACTGGGAGTTCGGGAGGCCATGTGACCGGCGGGGGGGTTGGGGGGAGAAGGGGGGGGGGGGGCAGAGGGAGGGACCGTCATGTAACACCTTGATACGGATGCAAACCAAATCAAATGAAACTTTATTTGTACAGTGCACTTCACACACAGAGGGCTTGCATCACTCCCACCGCTTAGCGGCCAGATGCGCTTCCGAGAGACGAGGGAAGGAATTCTGATGAGCGCAAGGAGAGGGGCGGAGTTTAGGACTAGATGCATTTTCTGTAACGTGTTTTTTTTGTGTGTGTGTGTGTTCCTGTCATACATCTACAGATTTCTTGACAGGTTTTGGGGATTAAAGTCTAGAGTAGGGTCTTGAGGACTTCCGGTGGAGCTCAGACTAGCTAGAAGCAGCTTGGTAGAAAGCGATCGATCCAACATTCCCCATTTGCTTTTAAGGTCCGTTGAGCAACTGAGCCTTTTCTGCACAACCTCACCCTCTGTCAGAGTCTGGTCTGGTATGCGCTAAAGACCGACGACCGCGGCCTTCCGACCACAGGGAGGCTAAAACAGGGAACGCCTCCACCCTGCCTGCAGCAATGTGACAGTTACACTGTCTGGAACGCTGGGGGGGAGAAAAAAAAGGCTTATTTTTGTCACTATACGGCACATAAACGCTGGACATTCCTTAGAATCCTCCTTTTTTTCAAAGGAGAGAAGGAAAGGCATCCAGCGATGGTAAGGAGGGAAGGAAAGGCATCCAGCGATGGTAAGGAGAGAAGGAAAGGCATCCAGCTAAGCCGCAGCGACGGGCCGAGCCAGACAGCCTGTCACAGGTGGCGAGATGTAAACACCACGCAGCCCGACGACGCTCCGTTTGACTTAGAGAACTCTCCAAGCGTAATTGCCGTCTTAATTGTTTTGTGGAACCTAATATCTATGATTAAGACTCGCCGTGTTCGCAAATTACCATCCCTAGGTGGAAAACAAGTTAGCAGGTACAAGTTCAGTCTTGCTAATGGGGCCGGCATTTTCTAAATTCCTGTCTGACTGTAACAGTGTAATCATACTATTGTTTTGGCTGCACATTTGAGTGTTAGCTCTTTCTCGCCATAGCATGGCAGCGGGAGGCAG
>NW_028176072.1:7500-20809 GCF_949987555.1 Borostomias antarcticus
TGCAGG
Source organism: Borostomias antarcticus (assembly GCF_949987555.1). Lineage (NCBI taxonomy): Eukaryota > Metazoa > Chordata > Actinopteri > Stomiiformes > Stomiidae > Borostomias > Borostomias antarcticus. Next base: position 7,507 of record NW_028176072.1, read on the forward strand.
TGGAGGTCCTGTATTTAGGGGTTCAGGTGGAGGTCCTGTATTTAGGGGTGCAGGTGGAGGTCCTGTATTTAGGGGTGCAGGTGGAGGTCCTGTATTTAGGGGTTCAGGTGGAGGTCCTGTATGTAGGGGTTCAGGTGGAGGTCCTGTATGTAGGGGTTCAGGTGGAGGTCCTGTATTTAGGGGTTCGGGTGCATTCAAAAAGTCTGCGCTTCTCCAGCAATTAATAAACACATTAATTAAAGTGACTTAATAAAAGACAGCAACTCTGCCATTGGGTCATGACCGAAAGAACGAGATCACGGATACAAGCGGCCGAAATGAGTTTTCTCCGGAGGGTGGCTGGGGTCTCCCTGAGAGATCGGGTGAGAAGTTCAGTCATCCGGGAGAGACTCGGAGTAGAGCCGCTGCTCCTTTGCGTCGAAAGGAGCCAGTTGAGGTGGTTCGGGCATCTAGTGAGGATGCCTCCTGGGCGCCTCCCTAGGGAGGTGTTCCAGGCGTGTCCGGCTGGGAGGAGGCCGCGGGGTAGACCCAGGACTAGGTGGGAGGAGGCCGCGGGGTAGACCCAGGACCAGGTGGCGGGACTACATCTCCGCACTGGCCTGTGAGCGGCTAAAGATCCCCCAGGCAGAGCTGGTTGATGCTGCCAGGGAAAGGGATGTCTGGGGCCCCCTGCTGGAGCTGCTGCCTCCGCGACCCGACCCTGGATAAGCGGATGAAGATGATGATGATGATGATGAACTCTGCCATTGGTCATGCGCTGCCAGTAAATGGCATTTTAATGAACCTACGTCAGATGAATTAAAATGGTGAGCGCTAACGAACCTGCCGAGCACTCCACGCTCGTTATTTAAACCGTTCGCAGAGTCAAAGAATGAATGTTTTCCTGTTTTTGTGGCACGTCCAGGTTTTCTAAGCAGACACAGATGGAGTTGGGAGCGGCCGGCCGGCAGCCATCTTTTGTTTGGGGAGGAAAGGGGGCGGGGCTGAGGGAGAACAGGGCGCCCTGCTTGGGCCTCCTCCGCTGACTGGGGCTGCCAGGGTCCTTCTCAGACAGACCTCATCCGTTGGGCTCACAGCCTCCTCAGACAGACCTCATCCGTTGGGCTCACAGCCTCCACAGACAGACCTCATCCGTTGGGCTCACAGCCTCCACAGACAGACCTCATCCGTTGGGCTCACAGCCTCCACAGACAGACCTCATCCGTTGGGCTCACAGCCTCCACAGACAGACCTCATCCGTTGGGCTCACAGCCTCCACAGACAGACCTCATCCGTTGGGCTCACAGCCTCCACAGAACAGTCTGGAAGGACCGGAGGAACTGGGGAAAGAATGATGGGACAGAGACTAGAGCTGGATTCAACAGAGGAGTCGCTTGATACATACACACTCTAGTACACACACACTCTAGTACACACACACTCTAGTACATACACACTCTAGTACATACACACTCTAGTACATACACACTCTAGTACATACTAGGGCTGGGACTTTTGCCCCAAAATCATATTCGAAGTTCGTTTATTTATTAATAATAATATTCGAATATATTCGAATTATTATTAATAATATTTTTACCATTAAATTCTTACAGAAAGACCTACCTAGGTATTAAAATAAAGTTGTGCACATTCTGTCCACTAGTGGGCATTGTATCATAGGCAATATCGATAAGCAATGATGTATTCTATTAATACATCCATGGTACGAGTTCACGGGTGGGAATGGTGCGTTCGTTTGTGGTCGGGGTTGGCAAGTCGCAAGTGGCAAAATCCCTACCTCCGACCTGTGTGCATTCGAGCTATAGCGAATGATATGATGATGATATGATATGATATTGACATCAGCCGGCAACTGGGGGCTGAGAAACATCCGAATTTGCGACGAGGAAGTGCGAGTTCATGCGGCGTTTTATTTAATCATTCCTAGTAGCAAGTCGCAATTTGAACGAACGCACCAGAAGTTACGGGTTTGACTGCCATTCCAGAGCATTTTCACGTGTAGGAGGTCGGAAAAACACGAGTTACGGGTTGCCTGGAACGCACCGTGCTAACTAAGTGCTAACTAAGTGCTAACTAACGTCACCTCCTACAGGAGCCCAGGTGTCCAATAGCCTTGCTAATGAGCTTGCGATTGCAACTTCACCAGGCGTGAAAAACCCTCTGAATCTGAATCAAAAGCAACGTTTGCTAGCCAACACATTTACAAAAAATTATGCCTATAACAGGTTCGAATATTAAGGGCTGCCTAATATTCGTTCGAATACCAGTATTTCTGTCAATATTCGAATTATATTCGAATCCCGAAGTTCGGACTCCCAGCCCTAGTACATACACACTCTAGTACACACACACTCTAGTACATACACACTCTAGTACACACACACTCTAGTACACACACACTCTAGTACATACACACTCTAGTACATACACACTCTAGTACATACACACTCTAGTGTGACTGAATAATACACATACACTCTAGTGTAGTAATACATACAGAGAGACAGAAAGAGAGAGAGAGAGAGAGAGAGAGAGAGAGAGAGACACAGAAAGACAGACAGAGAGAGAGAGAGAGAGAGAGAGAGAGAGAGAGAGAAACACAGAAAGACAGAGAGAGAGAAACACAGAAAGACAGAGAGAGAGAGAGAGAGAGAGAGAGAGAGAGAGAGAGAGAGAGAGAGAGAGAGCGTAGTACGGTTGGAAAATAAAACCAGAAGTTTTCATTAGGTCAAATGAGCAGGATTAATTGACACAGCTGCAGATCTTCAACCCCTACGGATGGATAATACAACCGTCCAAACGCTTACTCACCGTCCACTTAGCGCTGCTCGACACCAAGAGCCCAGACTCAGTCCTGTGTTTGGGCAGGGGAATAATCGTGTGTCTGGAACATATCGCTCCTATTCACCAGTGTTGTTAAACAAAATGCTTTAGCAATAATTTAATGAACTGCCGTACCACAGGGTTGGTTTGGAGGTCTTTAGCAGAAACCCCGCACACAGATCTGTCCGATGGCCTTCCGGAACTTATTGGATTCTAACGGGCGAATCACAGCTGCCTCCTCCCTCTCAACGCTTACCCGCGCGCTCATGCCAATTTGCACTGGGGGAAAGCACCTGGTATGGATTTTTCCCCCAAGCAAGAGAACATGATATTGGATTAGAAAGCACATTAGTTTCCCTGGCTCGGTACCTCACTGGCCCTTCCAACCCCATATCATTTGTATTGTGGGAAATGCTAGATTTATGACCACATTCTGTCGCACCATTCTCGGCTAGAAAAAGTCACCCTGTGCATGATTGGAAAAATACATGATGTATATATCCACTCAAACAGCAGATCTGCTACTTTGTGAATGAATGGGTATAACAGAGCGCATTGCACTAACTAAATTGTAGTCTAGCAGTGCATATTAAATGGTTTTCTTCACCCCCTTGACACTTTCTAAACAAATGTTTGCTGAAGAGTTCTCTGGGAGGAAGCGCTTGCTGAAGAGTTCTCTGGGAGGAAGCGTTTGCAGAAGAGTTCTCTGGGAGGAAGCGCTTGCTGAAGAGTTCTCTGGGAGGAAGCGTTGGCTGAAGAGTTCTCTGGGAGGAAGCGCTTGCTGAAGAGTTCTCTGGGAGGAAGCGTTTGCTAGCCCTGCAGTTTCCTGACTGGCATTCAGAAGAGATTTATCTCATCAGCTGCAACTAGTATGCTAGCATGCTAGAGCTCACACCAGCTCTAGTATGCTGTGCTGCATGCTAGAGCTCACACCAGCTCAGTGGCCTTGTGGTTAGAGTGTCCGCCCCGGGATTGGGAGGTCGGAGGTTCGATCCCCGGCCGAGTCACACCAAAGACTGTAAAAAATGGTATCCCTTCCCTCGCTGCCTGGCACTCAGCATCAAGGGTCGGACTGGGGGTACGTTACCCTGAGACACACTGGTGTCATGGTTGGACTGGGGGTACGTTACCCTGAGACATGCTAGCGTCATGGTTGGACTGGGGGTACGTTACCCTGAGACATGCTAGCGTCATGGTTGGACTGGGGGTACGTTACCCTGAGACACACTAGTGTCATGGTTGGACTGGGGGTACGTTACCCTGCGACATACTGGTGTCATGGTTGGACTGGGGGTACGTTACCCTGAGACACACTGGTGTCATGGTTGGACTGGGGGTACGTTACCCTGAGACATACTGGTGTCATGGTTGGACTGGGGGTACGTTACCCTGAGACATGCTAGCGTCATGGTTGGACTGGGGGTACGTTACCCTGAGACACACTGGTGTCATGGTTGGACTGGGGGTACGTTACCCTGAGACACACTAGCGTCATGGTTGGACTGGGGGTACGTTACCCTGAAACACACTAGTGTCATGGTTGGACTGGGGGTACGTTACCCTGAGACACACTGGTGTCATGGTTGGACTGGGGGTACATTACCCTGAGACACACTAGTGTCATGGTTGGACTGGGGGTACGTTACCCTGAGACATACTGGTGTCATGGTTGGACTGGGGGTACGTTACCCTGAAACACACTAGTGTCATGGTTGGACTGGGGGTACGTTACCCTGAGACATGCTAGTGTCATGGTTGGACTGGGGGTACGTTACCCTGCGACATGTTAGCGTCATGGTTGGACTGGGGGTACGTTACCCTGCGACACACTAGTGTCATGGTTGGACTGGGGGTACGTTACCTTGAGACACACTAGTGTCATGGTTGGACTGGGGGTACGTTACCCTGAGACATGTTAGCGTCATGGTTGGACTGGGGGTACGTTACCCTGCGACACACTAGTGTCATGGTTGGACTGGGGGTACGTTACCTTGAGACACACTAGTGTCATGGTTGGACTGGGGGTACGTTACCCTGAGACATGCTAGTGTCATGGTCGGACTGGGGGTACGTTACCCTGAGACACACTAGCGTCACGTCCGGGCGGTGGACTTGTACATCAAACTGTCTTACGCTAAGGAATCAGGAGATAGGCTCCTGCCCAGTGTCCTTCTCAAGGCTCCTTGCATGCTAGAGCCTAGTACAGGGTCTGTGTGCTAAACACATTCTGCTAAACGCTCATTGATTTCTTAGTGGGGGAAGAGACAGATGCAGAACAGGGAAGTGCTTAAGATCCCTATCAGACGCTCATCCAGCCTGCCCTCATTATGGCAGAGATACGCCTGTATGCTCTTTATACTCTCTCTCTGATCCTGTATGCTCTCTCTCTCTGATCCGTTATGCTCTCTCTCTCTCTCTCTCTCTCTCTCTGATCCTTCATGCTCTCTCTCTCTGATCCGTTATGCTCTCTCTCTCTCTCTCTCTCTCTGATCCTTCATGCTCTCTCTCTCTCTCTCTCTGATCCTTCATGCTCTCTCTCTCTCTGATCCTTCATGCTCTCTCTCTCTCTCTGATCCTTCTGCTCTCTCTCTCTGATCCTTCATGCTCTCTCTCTCTCTCTGATCCTTCTGCTCTCTCTCTCTCTCTCTCTCTGATCCTTCTGCTCTCTCTCTCTCTCTCTCTCTGATCCTTCTGCTCTCTCTCTCTCTGATCCTGTATGCTCTCTCTCTCTCTCTGATCCTTCATGCTCTCTCTCTCTCTCTCTCTCTCTGATCCTTCTGCTCTCTCTCTCTCTCTCTCTCTGATCCTTCATGCTCTCTCTCTCTGATCCTTCTGCTCTCTCTCTCTCTCTCTCTCTCTGATCCTTCGTTGCTGTTATAAGCCTGGTGTCACCATAGATGACATCCTTGGTCCAGCCTCTCTCTTCCTTTCTCTCTCACTCTCTCCCCCCCCTCCTATCCCTCTCTCTTCCTTTCTCTCTCCCCCTCCTCCTCCTCCTCCTCCTATCCCTCTCTCTTCCTTTCTCTCTCCCCCATCCTCCTCCTCCTCCTCATATCCCTCTCTCTTCCTTTCTCTCTCCCCCTCCTCCTCCTCCTCCTCCTATCCCTCTCTCTTCCTTTCTCTCTCCTCCTCTCCCCCCTCCTCCTCCTCCTCCTATCCCTCTCTCTTCCTTTCTCTCTCCTCCCTCCTCCTCCTCCTCCTCCTCCTCCTCTCCCTAGACCTCCTCATCTGCCACCCACCCCAAAACTGGGAAGGATTGGATCAGCTGGTTACTTCCTGAGAGGGAGATGTAGTCCTTCTCTGTCTACTGTGTGCTGTAGTCTTTTCCTAGTTTACCCACACTTCCTCTTGTGACAGGAAGCAGTGGGCAGTCTGGTTGCATTCCTACATTCCTCCGGAATTTCATTACAGTTTACTGCTTCTTTACCTCAACAACAAACCTCCTCCTCCTCCTATCTCTCTCTCTTCCTTTCTCTCTCCCCCTCTCCCCCCTCCTCCTCCTCATATCCCTCTCTCTTCCTTTCTCTCTCTTCCCTCCTCCCCCTCCTCCTATCTCTCTCTCTTCCTTTCTCAGTTCACTGCTTCTTTACCTCAACAACAAACCTCCTCCTCCTATCTCTCTCTCTTCCTTTCTCTCTCCTCCCTCCTCCTCCTCCTCCTCCTCCTCCTCCTATCTCTCTCTCTTCCTTTCTCAGTTTACTGCTTCTTTACCTCAACAACAAACCTCCTCCTCCTCCTATCTCTCTCTCTTCCTTTCTCAGTTTACTGCTTCTTTACCTCAACAACAAACCTCCTCCTCCTCCTATCTCTCTCTCTTCCTTTCTCAGTTTACTGCTTCTCGTACCTCAACAACAAACCTCCTCCTCCTCCTATCTCTCTCTCTTCCATTCTCAGTTCACTGCTTCTTTACCTCAACAACAAACCTCCTCCTCCTCCTATCTCTCTCTCTTCCTTTCTCTCTCCTCCCTCCTCCTCCTCCTCCTCCTCCTCCTCTCTCTCTCTCTTCCTTTCTCAGTTTACTGCTTCTCGTACCTCAACAACAACGCTGAATACTCAGAGAGAAAAAAGTCAGACAGCGGATATGTCAGATAGCAGAGATATAAACAAAATTAGAACTTCATATTGAAAACATTTCGGTATAAGCACCCGTTATCGCGTATTTTGTTACTCAACCACTATATTCACTGCTGATTGTCCTCGTTGGGAGGGGGGTTGGGCTTAAGCATGTGATTGGGCCAGCCCAGTGTCAGTATAGAAAATTAACCAATGGGTTTTCAAAGCCTACTGGCCCGAACTAGACCGGCCCTCCGGTCACCTGGCCGGTAGAATATAATGTCAGTCCAGCGCTGATCTTTATCATGTTTGGGGGTTGGGTAGTGTGTCATCTTACGTTTCTTATATTAACGACTTTGTAAATGCCTGTACGCTTCCTGGTGTCGAGGTAACTATGGTTACAAACAACAAATGTGTGGAGGTTGAGGCCGCAGCCTGTCAATCATTTCTGACTGACACGCCCTCTTTGACACGCCCACAAAACCAGGTGAGCTTGGAGAGGGGGAAATTTGGGCATATGAAAAGGAGTTTTATAGTACTTAAAAATGACAGAATAACAACACTTGACTTCCTGAGAGGGAGATGTTAAAGGCCCTCTCTGTGGAGGTTAAAGGCCCTCTCTGTGGAGGTTAAAGGCCCTCTCTGTGGAGGTTAAAGGCCCTCTCTGTGGAGGTTAAAGGCCCTCTCTGTGGAGGTTAAAGGCCCTCTCTGTGGAGGTTAAAGGCCCTCTCCGTGGAGGTTAAAGGCCCTCTCTGTGGAGGTTAAAGGCCCTCTCCGTGGAGGTTAAAGGCCCTCTCTGTGGAGGTTAAAGGCCCTCTCCGTGGAGGTTAAAGGCCCTCTCCGTGGAGGTTAAAGGCCCTCTCTGTGGAGGTTAAAGGCCCTCTCTGTGGAGGTTAAAGGCCCTCTCTGTGGAGGTTAAAGGCCCTCTCTGTGGAAGTTAAAGGCCCTCTCTGTGGAGGTTAAAGGCCCTCTCTGTGGAGGTTAAAGGCCCTCTCTGTGGAGGTTAAAGGCCCTCTCCGTGGAGGTTAAAGGCCCTCTCTGTGGAAGTTAAAGGCCCTCTCTGTGGAGGTTAAAGGCCCTCTCTGTGGAGGTTAAAGGCCCTCTCTCTGGAGGTTGAAGGCCCTCTCTGGAGGTTAAAGGCCCTCTCTGTGGAGGTTAAAGGCCCTCTCTGTGGAGGTTAAAGGCCCTCTCTCTGGAGGTTAAAGGCCCTCTCTGTGGAGGTTAAAGGCCCTCTCTCTGGAGGTTAAAGGCCCTCTCTGTGGAGGTTAAAGGCCCTCTCTGTGGAGGTTAAAGGCCCTCTCTGTGGAGGTTAAAGGCCCTCTCCGTGGAGGTTAAAGGCCCTCTCTGTGGAGGTTAAAGGCCCTCTCCGTGGAGGTTAAAGGCCCTCTCCGTGGAGGTTAAAGGCCCTCTCTGTGGAGGTTAAAGGCCCTCTCTGTGGAGGTTAAAGGCCCTCTCTGTGGAGGTTAAAGGCCCTCTCTGTGGAGGTTAAAGGCCCTCTCTGTGCTCTCCGTGGGGCGCTGAGCCCTGGGGATCTGAGCTGAATATGCTGTGTCAGTCAGTTAAGGCAGGAGACAAACCCCAGACTCTTCTAAACCCCACAGAGAGTTTAAATGGAGCAAAGCGCTCCATGTGGGCAGCAGCAGCTCAAGCAGAGTGGGGATATTCACACTTTGTCTTTCTTGATTGGTATAATGATCTCTTGCAAGAAATGTGGTTTTACGGACCTGTGTGGAAATCCTGCTCACAGACATATGAACATCAGTAGAACACACAACCATGATCAATTTTGACCCACAGCCCGAGAGGTCACGTTGGTCTTGGTGTAGTTGGGTCCTGTCATTTGGGTCAAAGTCACTGTCAGCAAACATTGATGGCGATATTGACCTGGCCCCACACACTGGCGAACCACTCCCAGTGCTTCCTGCTCTGCTTGCTCCTCTATTCTGGGTATTATGTTTTTTAAAGGGTCTGCTCCTCTATTCTGGGTATTATGTTTTTTAAGGGGTCTGCTCCTCTATTCCAAGTATTATGTCATTTTTAGGGTTCTGCTCCTCTATTCCAGGTATTATGTCATTTTTAGGGTTCTGCTCCTCTATTATAGGTATTATGTCATTTTAGGGGTCTTTAGGGGCAAAGCAGGTCCCAGAGAGAGAGGGGAGGGGTGTTGGTGGTGGTGTTGGGTACAGTATGAGTGTTGATGGAGCCAGGAGAGCAGGAGAATCAATGCTCAGTAATCCTCCCCAGTCAGAAACCCCGGGGTGTCACTAATTAAAGAAGCCCAATGACCTCCTGTTCCCAGCGCTCTGGAACGCCATTAACACGGCAACATTCACCGCTTCCAATTACCTCACGGCATTGTGGTCTACGGTGTGTAGGAGAAATGTTTGTCGGTAATACACACTGTATGTTAAATGGTAGCATTAGAGGGAGGGTGTCACGGCTATAGGTTTAATTAGATACTGTAAATCCAGTGTTGTGTTTAATTGAATCATGTTCACTTGGATCATGACTAATATGTAATATGTATGTGCAGCATGTTGGGTGGAAGCGTTGACATGTGTTGAGAGCTCAACCCGAACAGGGCTGCAGGTCCTAGAGAACGTCTTGTTCAGTCTCAAACCCCGTCTCCTCAACCTCTAATAACTCTGATAAATCAAGAACTTACCTGTGTGAGAATTCATCATCTTCCAATCAACATAAGCACTATTTCATCTTGCCGACGGAAATACAGTGTCGGTATTGCATTCTTGGTATGTATGTAAATCGCCCCGATCCTACCTGGCGGTTTCTCACTCTGCGAGTTTAGAAAAACAGAGTTGTGTAACATTGATTAGATGTCTAGCGGACAACAGTAGCTCCTCCGGGTGTTGATTCGCTCTGAAGCAGCTGTAGGGGGAGGGGGGGGGGGGGGGGGGATCTGGCGAGACACATCTCTGAGGCACACACACTCTGGATTTCACATTTGACACGATTTCAAGTGATACAGGTGTCATGTTCTGACAATGTGCCTGTTACTGACAGACAGGGCCCCACGGCGCACATGGAGGATGAGGAGGTGGTTGATACAGTCATGAGAAGTAACCGTTCACGCCGCATGTTGAGCGAGAGCAGCAGTTTTAGAGGTCCGTTCGGACTCCAGACCGCCTCCTTGTTCCATGTAGCACAATAGCCACCAGGAGGTAGAGGGAGCAGCAAACTCAATTCACTGGCAGTAACTGTGTGACTAGTTAACTGGTTGGCTATATTATTTGTATGATATTGTGTATATTGTACTCTGTACAATACTGTAATTGTGCCTCTGGCCCTTCCAGCTGACGTCAATTAAGTGCTCAGGCCGCAAGTGCGAGGGGCCGCAAAGGTGGTTTGCGCACTCAGATTGGGATTCAGCTATTGTCTTGAGAAGGTAGGCTTGCAGGCAGATGCCTCTCGGAAAAGCCACACAGGCAGTGCGTAGGCGGAGTTTTGACTTCAGGCGAAAACAACAACACTATGGCTGAAAGTGAGATGTATTTTGCCAGAGAGGATAGCTGAATCCCAATCTGAGTGCGCAAACCACCCTTGCGGCCCCTCGCACTTGCGGCCTGAGGCCTGAGCACTTAATTGACGTCAGCTGGAAGGGCCAGAGGGTGCAGGGCCGTGAATTAAATGGGACAGCACTTCCAGCGGCGTGCCAACGATTCCCAAGCTAGTTTAGCTCAATGCCCCTCCCACTTCGTTTTCATTGGCTGCCGTGTCCCTCCGACGCAGAGGCTGCTCTGACGCGCTCCTCAGCTCTCCGCTCGGCTCTGCAAATTGACCCTCCATTCACTTCGCCGTCAAAATAAATCAGTGTCGGCCTATTTAGGAGAGGCGCTCATATTTACAAGTGTCAGATAAACATGAAACTTCACTTACCTCAGCAAAAGGGTCTATTTAAACAAATGCTGGGTTGAAGCTTCAAAGCACCGCCACCACCACAGAAGAAGACTACCTCGGAAAAATAAATTCACTCGGACAGAACGTGTCTAAATAAGTTATTTAATGGTAGCGCCGAGGCTTCAAAACCCAGCATTTGTTTAAATCTAAATCTAGTGCTAGATGTCTTGCTAGCTAGATTCCCTCTGTCATCGGCTTGCTAAAGCTTTAACTTACAGTGGTTCATTCATTAGACTAGAAGTAACGTACTGCAGCTAGCCAGCTAAAGTTAGCTACCGTTAGCTTGCTAGCTCGGTGCAGTGACGTTACGTTACTGGGTACATCTATGAATGAATGAATGACCCACTGTAGTCTAAGTTATACTAAGATGTTTTTGTAGCCTTTAGCAAGCGGAATCTAGCTTGCAAAAAAGACATCTAGATTTAAGGACGGTTAATGTCAACGTAAAATATCCTAATAGTGTATAGCATAGCACTTGCATGTACAATGCTATAGCACTAGCTGGTTAACGTTAGCAAGCTGCAGTGCTCGTCATGTCATGTTGTTGTTGTTATTGTTGTGTAAAGTATACTGTAGTGAGAGGGACAGAGTGGGAGAGAGAGAGATGGAGAGAGAGGGAGTGAGGGAGAGAGAGAGGGAAGAAGGGGATGGAAAGAGAGAGGGAGATTGTCTTTCTCTAATACTGTTTAGTTAAGAGCAGCCATTTGTTATGTAATGGTGTTTTGTTATGTAAAGCATAGCCTATAGGCTACTTTATTTAATTTATATGCAGTATAATTTATTTTTTGTCTTCACGTTATGCCCTGTGCATCAGTAGTGTCAAAAGTTAACAATACCAATTCAGTTCTTTTAAGAATTTATAGTTGTCTTGTCTTTCCATCAAATAGTAGAAAAGTAGGGTATCGATAGTGGGTTCGATAAAGACTCGAATCGTTAAGCAGTCTCAATAACGGTATCAGTATCCATAAAAATGAACGAGACCCATCCCTAACCGTGATAAAACCGTGAACCGTGATGATTTTGGTGACTATAACCGTGATATGAAAATGTCAAAATGTCAAAAAAAATTCAACGTGACCCTTGAATTACAAGTCTGTAACACTATCAATTGAGCCATTGGGCAGTCGTGGTAGCGTGTGCTTTGAATCTAATAAGTCTATCATGGGTTGGTAAATACGGGTTGAAATGAATTAGTCTTCGCTGGTTTAGCGCTATTTATTGATTGTATATCATAGTGTCGTTACTCTGACTGCATCGTTGAAAATAGGGGTTGAAAATGTAGGATTTTTGAGTTTCCGGGTTAGAATCTAAATAATGAATGAAGTCTGATCAGTTGGTAAGATGATAGCCCTTTTAATAACCCATTTAATGTCGGCTACTGTCTCTGCTGTAGCTAATCCAAAACAGCAGTTCACAATTCAGTCCGGTCAAACAGAGAAACGTAGCCTACATTAGTCTAAGCAACGGCAACCGTTGGTCAGACAAGCCTAGTACTGTAGTCTCACTGTAGCAGTGCTTTACTGCCCCTAGTGGTTGCGGGTTGTAATAGTTTTTTTCCGCCGCTGCACAGCCGCGCCAACTTGTAGTTCTGAGGACTGAATCTGTTTCTAACCATCTCTCTCTGCTTCGGAAGAATGTTCTACGAATTCCACCGAGTTTGGTCGCAGAGAGAACTTTCTGAATAATATCATTCATGTCACTTCAGTTTCCCCCAAAGTCCTGACACATAATAGTACCAAGAGAAGCTAGCTAGCGCCCTGAGCCCCAGTAGAGTCATTCCACTCTCTCCTCAACGGAATAAGAGGGTACATCCCTTCTACATCAGTTTTGTATATTTTGTGTACTTGGCTTGCTGTACATTTGTCTTGCTTCCTAATTATGCCTTTTTGTTGTCTGTTCTGCTGTAATCATTCCCCCTCGGGGATTAATCTAGAGTACCAATCTACCTACCTATCTCTCTTTCCTCTCTCCCTCCCTCTCTTTCTCCCACCCTCTCTCTCTTCCTCTTTCTATCTCCTCTCTCTCTATCCTTCCCTCTCTCTTTGTCTCTCGCTTCCTCCCGTTCTCTCTCTCTCTCTCTCTCTCTCTCTCTCTCTCTCTCTCTCCCTCTCTCTCTCTTTCTCTCTCTCTCTCCCTCTCTCTTTCTCTCTCTCTCAGCTCGAAGCTTCTACTAATGTGCTAGGATGTGGTCAACTTCTCTGTCCCTCCGTTTTCTCTCTCTGTTCTCTCTCTGCTCTCTCTCTCTCTGTTCTCTCACTCTCTCTGTTCTCTCTGTTCTCTCACTCTCTCTGTTCTCTCTGTTCTCTCACTCTCTCTGTTCTCTCTCTGTTCTCTCTCTGTTCTCTCACTCTCTCTGTTCTCTCACTCTCTGTTCTCTCACTCTTTGTTCTCTCACTTTCTGTTCTCTCACTCTCAAATGCATCTCTCTCTCTCTGTCTCTCGCTCTCTTTATCTCCCTCTCTCCCTCTCTCTCTCTCCCTCCCTCTCTCTCCCTCTCTCCCTCTTTCTC
>NW_028176071.1:0-2500 GCF_949987555.1 Borostomias antarcticus
GTCTTCTCACTGTACTCAGATCAGTAGGATGTTCAGTCTTCTCACTGTGCTCAGATCAGTAGGATGTTCAGTCTTCTCACTGTGCTCAGATATCAGTAGGATGTTCAGTCTTCTCACTGTACTCAGATCAGTAGGATGTTCAGTCTTCTCACTGTGCTCAGATACCAGTAGGATGTTCAGTCTTCTCACTGTGCTCAGATCAGTAGGATGTTCAGTCTTCTCATGTACTCAGCGTTCAGTCTCAGCTGGTGTGTGTGTGGACCCACCCTGGTTGGTCAGTCTCAGCTGGTGTGTGTGTGGACCCACCCTGGTTGGTCAGTCTCAGCTGGTGTGTGTGGACCCACCCTGGTTGGTCAGTCTCAGCTGGTGTGTGTGTGTGGACCCACCCTGGTTGGTCAGTCTCAGCTGGTGTGTGTGTGTGGACCCACCCTGGTTGGTCAGTCTCAGCTGGTGTGTGTGTGTGTGTGTGTGGACCCACCCTGGTTGGTCAGTCTCAGCTGGTGTGTGTGTGGACCCACCCTGGTTGGTCAGTCTCAGCTGGTGTGTGTGCGGACCCACCCTGGTTGGTCAGTCTCAGCTGGTGTGTGTGTGTGTGTGTGTGTGTGGACCCACCCTGATTGGTCAAGATGGCGTCTCTCCTGGCGAAGTCGTCTCTGCCGGCGCTGTCCTCTCTGTCCCAGGGGCGGGGCTTCTCACAGGAGACGAACGCACAGCACTGGAACGCGTAGGGCAGCTCCATCACCCTACACACACACACACACACACACACGCACGCACACACACACACACACACACACACACACACACACTTGTTAGGTGGTAGGAGAGACCGAACATTCTGAACACAGTCCAGTTTTGCAGACTTGTCATCTTCTCCAAACCCCCAGAGAGCTGCAGGTGTTCAGGCCTCCAGGTCCAGTGATACGACCCACAGAACACACTGACTGAACACTCACTACAGCTCTGGCCTAGCGGACGGACGGACGGACGGACGGACACACACACACACGCACACACACACACACACACACACACGTGTCACACACACGTGTCACACACACACACACACACACACACACACACACACACACACACACACACACACACACACACACACACACACACACACAGACGGAATCCCTGGTCATGCCACGACCAATACTGTGGAATTCAATAAATCAATGTGTCTACACAGTGGTTTATGCATTGGGCTCGTACAAGGCCCTTCTCTTCTCTGTTTGTGTGTGTGTGTGTGTGTGTGTGCGTGCGCGTGCGTGCGTGTCTGACCGCTCCTCTCCATCATGTCTTAATATCCAAACACATCCCATGTTAATCTGCTGTTGACTCCAGTTCATGGGTGAGGCTCCATTGGAGAACCCTGGAGAACCCCGGAACACCCAACCAATCACGCGTGTTTGAAAGAGAACCAGGGATTCATCACACATGAGCGTTTGTGTGAAAGCGCCTCAATGGCCACATGCCCCAAAGCCGAGAGGGGGGATTCTGTGCGGACGGGGGATGGATACAGTTGAACTTTAATGATGTCTTTGCTTTACAATTTGTACATTCCATGTGTTCGTATGGGTAGTTTTAATAATCGCTGTGATGTGTTGTGTATCGTTTGTCTTCAAACATGAACTTATGAACTATATAGGCAGCAAGGAGGTGAGGATTTCTCGTCACCGTCACCATCATGGTTACAACTGACACCATCATCTTCTTCTTCCTCAGCATCTTCATCGTTATGCCCATGGCCCCCCTCCTCCCCCTCCTCCTCCTCCTCACCTGAGCCTGGCCAGGCCACCCTCCCCGTCCCGCTCCCTCCTCCTCCTCACCTGAGCCTGGGCAGGCCCTCCTCCCCCTCCTCCTCCTCCTCCTCACTTGAGCCTGGGCAGGCCACCCTCCCCCTCCCCCTCCCGCTCCCTCCTCCTCCTCCTCCTCACCTGAGTCTGGGCAGGCTGTCTGCAGACAGGAGCTCCTGGAGGTCGGGGTTCCCGGTCAGCTTGAGGTGGGTCAGACTATGGAGGCCAGAGACCGGCAGGGACGACAGCTGGTTGGACGTGAGGTCACTGGAGGGAGAGAGGGAGGAGGGAGAGAGGGAGGGAGGGAGAGAGGGAGGAGAGAGAGAGGGAGGGAGAGACAGAAAGAGAGAAAGGATAGAGTTGTGTAAGAACTTCCCTATTGTAATTTAACCCTAGTTAGGAGAGGGGAGGAGAGGAGAGAAGAGGAGAAGAGGAGAGGGGAGGAGAGGGAAAAGAGGACAGGAGAGGAGATGGAGAGGGGAGGAGAGGATAGGAGAGAGAAGAGGAGAGGAGAGGAGAGGAGAGGAGAGGAGAGAAGAGGAGAGGAGAGGAGAGGAGAGGAGAGGAGAGAAGAGGAGAGGAGAGGAGAGGAGAGGAGAGGAGAGGAGAGGAGAGAAGAGAAGAGAGGAGAGGAGAGGAGAGGAGAGGAGAGGAGAGGAGAGGAGAGGAGAGAATAGAATAGAATAGAATAGAATAGA
>NW_028176071.1:7500-18063 GCF_949987555.1 Borostomias antarcticus
GGCCGTCTCAGGACACACACACAGACACACACACACACACACACACACACACACACACACACACACACGGACCGCCACCTTAAAGACGCCCCAGGAGAACTTTTAGACCTTTGTGACGAGGATGGTTTGAGACAGTTTTGACATGCACACCCCTGGACGTCCCTCCCTTCGTCCGTCCATACTGTCCTGGTCTGTCCCTCCTTCCACCATCTTAGATCATGTATGTGCGTTCAGTCCACCAGAGTAACCTGATCCCCGCGCAGAGCTCTGCCGCTCCTAGCCAGGGGTCCTGCGCTCGCGAAGCCACCATGCACCGCCAACTATGACATCATCACCCCGATCCTGGTCTTACTCACCACAGGTCACTTCACGTGGGGGGGGGGGGGGAGGGGGGGGGGCGTCCATGTCTGGAGAACTATTGTGTGTGTGTGTCCAGGAGGCGTCCAGAGGCCAAGTCACATTTCCTCACTTCCTGCTCTGGACGTGTCCGAGAACGCAGTGGCCAATTAAAACCCTCGCTCAGCGTTTTCTTGCGCTGGTGATGTCATTTGGAAGCATTTACAGGAGGCCACACTCGGATCACAGGCAATGCACTCTGGGATAATTATACCAGGGGGATGGGGTCGAGCGGGCTGAGGCAATCAGCAAATAGGCACTTAGACAGTTTACCCAGAAAGCCCGGTGTACAGCTGCGTGTAGCGAGTGGGCTAAATCTAATTAGCCACGCCTCATCTTGCTGTCATTACCATGGCACTTTACTGCCTTGTCAGCAAGCTGAACACAATAAGACTAGCCTTCCTATAGACCAGCAGGCTACTATAGACTAACAAGCTAACTGGATACTATAGACCAGTAGGGTACTATAGACTAGCAAGCCATCTGGATACTTTCGACTAGCAGAGTAGGTAACCAGGCCTAGTATATTTGCAGCGCTGTTGCCAGACTATCCCGTTGGATAGGGAGACACAACTACCCCTGCATACGATTCACCAGCCCAGCTGCACCATGGAGAGACTAGGGGTCAATGTGGATGTCACACGTGGTGAGCATGAAATGGATTCAGACGTATTTGAACTATTGGAGTTAGATATTGGGGTGGTGTGGTAAGGACAAGGCACATTGTTGGGATTAGGGGATGAGGGGGGGCTGGGAGAGGAATGTCAAGGCCACCCACAGCATTGTGGGTAGGAAGGTGACGGGGGGGATGGAAACAAGATGGCGGGAGGGTAAACAGGAGGAGCGAATGTTTGTTTGTACACAACTGGAGTGTAAACACACAGCGCTGACACATATCCCCCTGCCAGACACACACAGACACACGCACAGAGACACACACACGCATACATAAACACAAACAAACACTCTGTGGAGTGACCATTCAGATGTAACCCGGAACATTCTCTCAGGGCTGGTCTCAACATGTCCGCTGCCGGCAGGTCGACATTTTCCACCAACAGCGCAAAACACGAGTGCTGAAAGCATTAGAACATTAGCCACTGAGTCAATATCAGCACAGACCAGGCAGATATGGAAACAGAACGCTGACTCTATCAGGAATGTGAGCTCAGGTATGTAATTGGGCTGTTGTTGGGAAGTGGAAGGGGGGCTGTGCCACTGTTCGGTTCTGTTCTGTTCGGTTCTGCTGGGACCCAGTATTGGCCCCAGCAGTGGCCCTTGTTGGAGTTAGTGTTGTGCTAGAGAGGGACCGATCTCCAGCAGTACCCTGGCCAGTTAGCATGCTAGCATGCCAGTTGGACATCAGGGGGGTTTTGTGGTGGTCTCATTAGCCTGGTCTTTCCTAACCTCTAGCCTACTGTACATAGTAGTCGTTGGGGACTACTCAATAGTAGGCCAGTAGTCGTTGGGGACTTCTCAGTAGTAGGCCAGTAGTCGTTGGGGACTACTCAATAGTAGGCCAGTAGTCGTTGGGGACTACTCAATAGTAGGCCAGTAGTCGTTGGGGACTACTCAGTAGTAGGCCAGTAGTCGTTGGGGACTACTCAGTAGTAGGCCAGTAGTCGTTGGGGACTACTCAGTAGTAGGCCAGTAGTCGTTGGGGACTACTCAGTAGTAGGCCAGTAGTCGTTGGGGACTTCTCAATAGTAGGCCAGTAGTCGTTGGGGACTACTCAATAGTAGGCCAGTAGTCGTTGGGGACTACTCAGTAGTAGGCCAGTAGTCGTTGGGGACTTCTCAATAGTAGGCCAGTAGTCGTTGGGGACTACTCAATAGTAGGCCAGTAGTCGTTGGG
The DNA here is from genome assembly GCF_949987555.1 of Borostomias antarcticus. NCBI lineage: Eukaryota > Metazoa > Chordata > Actinopteri > Stomiiformes > Stomiidae > Borostomias > Borostomias antarcticus. The sequence continues at coordinate 9,751 of NW_028176071.1, forward strand.
GACTACTCAGTAGTAGGCCAGTAGTCGTTGGGGACTACTCACAGTGACCGTAGTGACGTCAGGCCTTGGAAGGTGTCCTGCTGCACTTCCTGGATCTCGTTGTGATGCAGATCGCTGCAAGAAGAGGACATGATGAATTAGGCTTAGGTAAACGCACAGTGCAAAACGGTTAAACAGCCGGTCTTGCAGTTAGAACACCCACATCTTCTGAATCTTCTCACAGCCTCTGAAGCTGGGCAGCGACTGGATGCGGTTGAAGGACAGGTCTCTGTAGGGAGGAGGTCATGGAGAGGTCAGCAGAGCGGAGAGAACAGTGGCCTTTTCTAGTTGGTTTCCAGCCAGTTCTTATGCGCTGAAGACTTGTTAATTGGTGTGAAGGATGAGGGACACTCACAAAACTTGCAGGTTGGGCAACTGGTCACACACATTGCTGGGTAGAGACGTGATTCTAGCCCCAGTGATGGTCCTATGGATGGAACATCATCATCATCATCATCATCATAAGATTGGCGTGACTGGTCACAATGCTTCATGAGTCATGAACTTGTTTCCATTCCCACTGGAGTGTTCTGATACATGGCTAACAGTGATGGGTAGCAGGATCTGTTCAACCAACAAACGTGTCCAGTCTCAATCCTTAAACCCACAGTCCAACACGGCCAGCACGAATATCCACCACCACCCCTCCCACCACCAGGCTCACCAGGGGCAGAATAATAACCACCCCAGGTTAGAATAACTGGATTAAACCGGCTGCCACATTCCATTCCAGCACACCAACAAACAAACGGTTTAAATATTGAAAATTCCGCTGCCGTGATTTGGTTGGTTGGCGCTGCTGGCGACACCTCTATTACTGTTTGTGGTTCTGAAACTCATTTTCTGTGTGAAAATATTTTACGGACGTCGGGTTATAATAGCAAATAAAGCAGAGCTGTTGAGTGGCTGGGGTCAGGGTGTCTGCGTGTGTGTGTTTGTGTGTGTGTGCGTGTGTGTGTGCGTGTGTGTGTGGACTCACAGGCTCTCCAGACTCATGGTGCCAGTCAGGTCCGGGAACTCCGTGATTTCTGCTGCTCCATTCAGAGACCTGGAGAGAGAGAGAGATGAGAGAGAGAGAGAGAGAGAGAGAGAGAGAGAGGGAAAGAGAGAGAGAGAGAAAAGGAGAGAGGGAGAGAGAGAGAGAGAGATGAGAGAGAGAGAGATGAGAGAGGGAGAGAGAGAGAGAGAGATGAGAGAGAGATGAGAGAGAAGGAGAGAGGGAAAGAGAGAGAGATGAGAGAGGGAGAGAGAGAGAGAGAGAGAGAGAGGAAGAGAGATGTGAACGTGAGAATTAGAGACCATCAAATAACATAGATGGATGTTGTTATGATGGATGATTGTGCTCCGGGGTAGACTGTACAGAAGAGAACAGCAGAACCATCGTTCAATACAGTCAATGTCAAAGTCATTTTATTTATATACTGTAGTACCATTCATACAAATCAATGTAGAACATAGTGCTTTCCAGAACGAGAGAACGTTGAGCGGTGAACTCTGTTTGACCACTCACAGCGTGCGCAGCTCTGGAAGGTGCTGGAAGGCAGACCGGCCCACAAACTGGATGGGGTTGTCATAGAAGAATCTGTTGGAGTAGAACAGAGAGGGTCACCAGCCTGGGCAGAGGGTCAGACAGACGCTCACACTCACAGCTACATGTAGGCTCAGGGTTAGAGGGTCAGTGAGTCTGCTGGTACTGAGATGAGGGTAGCTGGCTGTAGCACCCTCGGCCCCCGGCCCCCGGCCCCCTGGCTCTAGTCCAGAGTACGTGGCCGCTGCGCCGAACCCACAATCGATAACAAAACATTACAGACCGATAGAATACATCTTGTGAAGTGTCGTTTTATTGAGGGAAGTCACAACGACGGCAGTATGAGATTTTACAACCTGGTTGTGTAAGATCTAAACATCTGTATATCACACGCGACGTCTCGGCCGTAAACTACAGTCTAAGAGACGGTGTCATCAAATCCTTCATTAAATCTGATTGCCGTGCCGTGAATCAAACTTCATGGCATCGTCAAAGTGAAATTGCCATGTGGCGCGGTGGTGCCATTTTTCATCTATCAGAACGAATGGTCCAATTTACTGAACACCAGGTTATTATAAAACTACAGGGCTGAGTTTCCCAGAGGCATCGTAGCGCTACGTTCATCATAAGCTATGGCGTTCATCATAGCGCTACGATGCCTCTGGGAAACTCAGCCCAGAACTGTAAGAGGTGCATTATGGTCCTCTTATCCAGCTCTGCAGGACAGAGCAAACCCTAGATACACAGGAGAATAACAGTGAGACACGTTACGGCTTAGCAAAGCGCCACACACTGTGCACATGATGGGCAGGAGAGAGGCGCTAGCGTAGCGTGAATAGTTTGACATGCACACGTGGGACAGTGGGGAGTACAGTGGCATTGGCTAGCGTGATTATTGTAGCACGATTAGCATTAGCATGCGTACACAGGACAGTGGATACACTAGAGTAGCACTGGCTAGCGTGATTAGCGTAGCACGTTAGCCTGGGTAACCTACATTGTCAGGAGAGAGGGGTTTCCTGTGAAGGCATGCTCGGGGATGGACTGGATGCTGTTGCTGTGAAACCCCCTGGAAAGTGAATATTAGACACATGGTTGACGAGAGACCGGAGAGGGTGTGGGTCCAGGGCAGCATTAGTATGGCTGAAGGGATGTAGCATGCTAGCATGCTGTGCTACTCACAGCTCCTTCAGGTGACTCAGCGCTCGGATGGCGATGGGGAACTCCTCCAGACTGTTGTAGTTCAGATCGCTGAAACATAGAGGGCTTTGGTTACTGTTGTGTTCATGTGCTCTTCACGTAGGCAACGACCGAGTTCCCATCAGTCATTGCCTACCATTGTGCCCTTGAGCAAGGCACTTAACCCCACCGGCAGCTCATAACACCCAGTGGCAGCAGTCGTGCTGGCTGACTGCTCGACTCGGCTGACGGCAGAAGAGAGAAATCTAATTTCCCCTCGGGGGATTACTGCAAAACAAATAAAACAAAGAACAAGTGAGCCACTGTTCGTTAGGACTCCCAGTCCCTCAGAGAAGGTGTTCAATAAGAAGCTAATGACATAACTAGCAGATATGGGCTCACTCCATCATGGGGGAAACACTTCCAGATCAGCACTAGGAATGGGTTGTGGGGGGGTTCTGGGTAATCGCTCTGTGGTGAGGGTGGCTGGTTTTGTAAACGATGGAGTTTGCCACACCAACTCAGTCACTCTATCTTTATGTGTCCCCGAGTCTGGAAAGGGATAATCGCCCCCCCCCCCCACCATCCTCCCTGGGGGGTCAGGAGGCCCAGCAGACACGGGCTCATTCATGTGTCATACACGTTCCCTAACGAGTCACGTAAACAAAACCCAGGCTCTCACAGGATCCGTTTCCTGTTTCCTCTCCGCCGGCCGGGTTTCAATACCTCCTTCTGTGCTTCCTTCCTCCCCGCCTGCCTCTTTTGTTCTCTCCCTTGATTCACTCCCTCACTGACCTATAACACGATGGGATTGGTTAAAGTAGCGCTTCCCGTTCCCCTGCCCACGCACGCCGGATCAGCGACCACGCCCAGTACTGTCGGCTACGACGGTCCAGCAGAAGATTGTTTGTTTTATGCTATATTAGTATATTATTATATTACTGTTTTTATGATGACAATGTAAAATTGTATGATACTATTTTACTAGTTTGACATTTATAGTGTATGTTTTATATGTTTGATATATGTAATGTAATGTATGTTTTAAATGTTACTTGTAATGTTTTAAATGTGGACCCCACTCAAAGTAGCTCTACTTGTTTAGGATAGAGATAATGGGGATGCTTCTAAATAAATACATAAATAAATGTTCAGGCTGAACCTCTGTGTGTTGGTCTGGTAAGGGAGGGGCCAGAGGGGTCTGGTAAGGGAGGGGCCAGAGGGTCAGGTCATGTCCTGAACTTCCCCCTCGGAAATTCATATCTCTGCGGTTGATTTACAGTAGGGGGGGGGCGACACAGGAAGTGATGTTAGCAGGACTTCCTGTCTCCTCAAACAACAGTGGGGCGTGAGCGTGAGAATGTTTGGGCTGGTGAGCCGGAGTGTTGCTGTCAGGACAACACAGAGACACAGCTCTTCATCTCAGTGTGGCTAAGCCGGTCTGGAATCCTTCTCTTCGGAGGAGATGTGGATCTCTTGGTCTAATGGTAGAGGCTTGGACTACGCTGCACCTCCATGGTGATACGGACCTCAACAGTCGACACACAGCCAACCTCTGCCTCGTTCCTCAGACTCAGACCTCAGGGACACATCCTGTTGCAGAAACGAACACAATTAAAAGTTTTTTCTTTTCTTCATTCCCGTCTTTCATTTCCTGCTCTCGTCCTCTCTTCCTACTCCTCTCTTCCTCCACTCCTCTCCTCCTCCTCCTGTCTTCCTGTCATCAGTGTGCTGGTCTTCACCTGGTTCCCATCAGGCTGGTCAGTGATCCTTCTCCGGGGCACAGGTGGCTGTGTGTGTGTGTGTGTGTGTGTGTCCATGTGAGTGTGTGTGTGTGTGTGTGTGTGTGGTCACTGCAGATGCATTAGACCCAGTGTTTGGCCAGATGCTCTCCTAGTTTCCCCGAACGTCAACACGCTGGAACAAACTCTCAGATTGTGAAAATACCGTCACATTCATTACATTCAAATTGCTTCAAGGTGGAGCGCGTGTCACCGCCCGCTCCCAGGGTCCAGACGAGATGACTGGGCACTGATTGGCTCATCCCTGCCCCTCTCTCCTCTCACTGGTGGGTCCACCTGATGACGTCATAGAGGACAGGTGATACCAGCCAATGTGGGGGAGGAGCCTATCGGCGCCGGGGGATTGAAGGTTGCTGATTGGCGGAGCTCTTGTGCTCGTGGGAGGTCGCCGGGGCAATGAGGAAGATAATGATGATGAGGAGGAGGAGGAAGATGAGAGAGGATTGTGTTGCAGCTCTGCCAGACGGTTACAGTAACATTCTGAGAACATGTGTGTGTGTGTGTGTGTGTGTGTGTGTGTGTGTGTATGTATGTGTTTGAGTGTTTGTGTACAGACAGTAATTATTACAGAGCTGAGGCCACACACTAAGCCAGTCCACACCGGGGTATAAGCTTTCCAAGAGAATGTTAGCGTGCGTGCATGCGTGCGTACATGCTCGTGTGTGTGTGTGTGTGTGTGTGTGTGTGTGTGTACCGGCTCTCTGGCTCTCTGGTTCATGGAGTGAATATAATGGTCATTTTGACAGGTTAATTCCTCTACAGGCCATCGGTCATGTAGAAGTGTTCATATATTCAGCTTGTTTGATTAAACAGCTGACGTCACGCCTGAGATAGACTGCAGCTCATGACATATGACACACATGACAAGCTCTTTTACAGTTAATACCGCTCTATAAACCCTATTACAGCTAATACCGCTCTATAAACCCTTTTACAGTTAATACCACTCTATAAACCCTATTACAGCTAATACCGCTCTATAAACCCTATTACAGCTAATACCGCTCTATAAACCCTATTACAGCTAATACCGCTCTATAAACCCTATTACAGCTAATACCGCTCTATCAACCCTTTTACAGCTAATACCGCTCTATAAACCCTATTACAGCTAATACCACTCTATAAACCCTATTACAGCTAATACCGCTCTATCAACCCTATTACAGCTACTACCGCTCTATAAACCCTATTACAGCTAATACCGCTCTAGAAACCCTATTACAGCTAATACCGCTCTATCAACCCTATTACAGCTAATACCGCTCTATAAACCCTATTACAGCTAATACCACTCTATAAACCCTATTACAGCTAATACTGCTCTATAAACCCTTTTACAGCTAATACCGCTCTATAAACCCTTTTACAGCTAATACCGCTCTATCAACCCTATTACAGCTAATACCGCTCTATAAACCCTATTACAGCTAATACCGCTCTATTAAACCTATTACAGCTAATACCGCTCTAGAAACCCTATTACAGCTAATACCGCTCTATAAACCCTATTACAGCTAATACCGCTCTATAAACCCTATTACAGCTAATACCGCTCTATAAACCCTTTTACAGCTAATACCGCTCTATAAACCCTTTTACAGCTAATACCGCTCTATAAACCCTATTACAGCTAATACCGCTCTATAAACCCTTTTACAGCTAATACCGCTCTATAAACCCTTTTACAGCTAATACCGCTCTATAAACCCTTTTACAGCTAATACCACTCTATAAACCCTTTTACAGCTAATACCACTCTATAAACTGGCACGCACTCAGACAGGGCAAATCTCATGGGCTACGCTGGAATTTTGAATGTATACTCCAACATTTCTGCCCTACTGGGCCGTGTTTTTCCATGCTGCCTTTGGTTCTCAGTGTTTATGCGCTGAAAAGGTCACTTTAGAGCAGTGTTGGAACAGCATACTTTAAATCTGAGCTCCATTGAGCTCGCCTGGCCCATGGTCTCTGCACATACCAAGCAGACCCGAGCAAACGCTCATCAGCGTTGGACAGTTTTACTACTGGGCTATTACTGTTAAGAGTCCCCCTCTACGAGGGCAGCTGTCTGGACGGTGCTCTGGCTAGATCTCCTGCCGTTGCTCTGGCATGCTCTGACGCAGATCTGACTAGAAGAAAATAGAATCATATTTGACCCCCTAAGCTGTTCTTCATTGAGCTTGCCTGGAGAGCGTTGGCCAGTATTGGAAACATTTGAACATTTGAACCCTGACATTGCCCAGGCTAGGGTGTCCATGTGGATGCCTGGCTATTATGAGAGTGACTAATGGGAGGCTTTTGTGAGGCCAGCACACGGGGGGTTAATGACCAGCCTCTGCCTGTCTAGAGCTGAATAGATCTCATCTGACACACTGAGAGTTAACGTGCGTGCGCATGTGTGTGTGTGTGTGTGTGTGTGCGTGCGTGTGCCTGTGTGTGTGTGCCTCTGTGTGTACTGTATGTGTGTGCGTGTCTGTGTGTGCGTGTGTGTGCCTGTGTGTATCTGTGTGTGTGTGTGCATGTGTGTGTGTCTGTGTATGTGTGTGTGCGTGCACGCGTGTCTTTGTGTGTGCACGTGTGTGCGTGTGTGTGCGTGTGTGTGTGTGCCTGTGTGTGTGTGTTTCTCAGCCCCCCATGCTCAGACAGAGCCCCCCTCCCAGAGGACAACATGGCCGTCGTGTCCAAGCATCTGCTGCCATTAGAGGTCCAGTCTGGGGTTTAGACCCATCCTGCTCTCTAACGCTCAGTCATGGAGTTAGAAAGACCCCAGTGGGGTGAGAGCCCCCAGGTGAGTGAGACCAGTGGGGTGAGAACTCACACACACACACACACACACACACACACACACACACACACACGCGCGAACACACACACACTCACACACTCACGCACACTCACACACACACACACACACGCCGCGCGCACACACACCGCTGTCCTGGGAGACCCAACCCCCCAGGGACCAGAGCCTGAGAGAGACCAGCCCCCCAGGGACCAGAGCCTGAGAGAGACCAGCCCCCAGGGACCAGAGCCTGAGAGAGACCAGCCCCCAGGGACCAGAGCCTGAGAGAGACCAGCCTCCAGGGACCAGAGCCTGAGAGAGACCAGCCCCCAGGGACCAGAGCCTGAGAGAGAGAGGAGGAGGAGGGAGAGAGAGAGGAGAGGAGGGAGAGAGGAGGGCGAGAGGAGGGGAGGAGGGAGAGAGGAGGGGAGGAGGGAGAGAGGAGGGAGAGAGGAGGGGGAGGAGAGGGAGAGAGGAGGGAGAGAGGAGGGGAGGAGGGAGAGAGGAGGGGAGGAGGGAGAGAGGAGGGAGAGAGGAGGGGAGGAGGGGAGAGGGGAGGGGGAGGAGGGAGAGAGGAGGGAGAGAGGAGGGAGAGAGGAGGGAGGAGGGAGAGAGGAGGGAGAGAGGAGGAAGAGAGGAGGGAAAGAGGAGGGGAGGAGGGAGAGAGGAGGGGAGGAGGGAGAGAGGAGGGGAGGAGGGAGAGAGGAGGGAGAGAGGAGGGGAGGAGGGAGAGGGGGAGGAGGGACGGGGAGAAAGGAGAGATGAAGTCGAGAGACAAACAGTAAGAAAAAAGATGGAGAGAGGAGGGGGCAAAGAAAGAACAAGGGGAGAGAGAGAAAAGGAAGGAGCGAGGAAAGAGAAGGAGGAAGAGGGAGGGGGGCGGGAAGGAATCTTCAAACCCCCCCCCCGCATGGTAATGAGGTGAACTCACAGTGTCTCGAGGTTGTGGAGGCCCTGGAAGCTCTGTGTTCCCAGAGAGG
>NW_028176070.1:0-5000 GCF_949987555.1 Borostomias antarcticus
GAGGGAGAGGAGAGGGAGTGAGAGGGAGGGAGAGGGAGGGAGGGAGGGAGAGGAGAAGCAGAAGCAGTGAGGGAGAGGAGGGGGGTGAGGGAGTGAGAGGGAGGGAGAGGGAGGGAGAGGGAGGGAGGGAGAGCAGAAGCAGTGAGAGAGAGGAGGGGGGTGAGGGAGAGGAGAGGGAGTGAGAGGGAGGGAGAGGGAGGGAGGGAGAGGAGAAGCAGAAGCAGTGAGGGAGAGGAGGGGGGTGAGGGAGTGAGAGGGAGGGAGAGCAGAAGCAGTAAGGGAGAGGAGGGGGTGAGGGAGGAGAGGGAGTTGAATGAGAGAGCAGAACAAACAGAGAATGATTGAGTGAGAGAGGGAGAAAGAGCAGGAGAGAGACAAAGAGAGAGAGTAGAGTTACACCTCAAAGGGAGCCGGGCTGGTGGGTCTCTAGACAGAGTCCTGGGGGGTGGGGGGGGTGGGGGGTGTGGGGTGTGGGTCACATTTGGACAGTAACTGTAGAGTTTCAAATGAGTGGTACATGTCTGAGTTGACATAGATAATGCCTTGTGCAGAACAAATACACACACACACACACACACCCACACACACACCCCTCCAGACACCCCCCTGCCAGCAGCTGCATGCCTGTCCTGGTAGCGGCCGGTGGGGGGGGGGCAGAGAGAAGGGTTAGGGTTTCACCAGATTGGGCCACTGTGGCTGAGAGTCTGAAGAGAAAGGTGTGTGTGTGTGCATGTGTGTGAGAGTGTGGATGTTTGCGTGTGTGTGTGTGTGTGTGCATGTGTGTGTGTGTATGTGTGTGTGTGTGTGTGCGTGAGTGAGTGTGTGTGTGTATGTGTGTGTGTGTCTGCATGAGTGAGCGAGTGAGCGAGTGAGTGAGTTAGTGTGTGTGTGTGAGACTCGGAGGCTAAACAGCATCTCCATCATCATTCAGAAAGGCAGACAGGCAACCCAAGAAGAGGGAGGAGTCCTGGGGGGGGGTTGTAGGGTTAGGGTTGGGTTAGGGTTAGAGGTTAGGGGTTAGGGTTAGAGGTTAGGGATTAGGGATTAGGGATTAGGGGTTAGGGTTAGGGTTAGAGGTTAGGGTTAGGGTTAGAGGTTAGGGGTTAGGGTTAGAGGTTAGGGATTAGGGGTTAGGGTTAGAGGTTAGGGTTAGGGTTAGGGTTAGGGTTAGGGTTGGGTTAGAGGTTAGAGGTTAGGGGTTAGGGTTAGGGTTGGGTTATGGTTAGAGGTTAGGGGTTAGAGGTTAGAGGTTAGAGGTTAGAGGTTAGAGGTTAGAGGTTAGAGGTTAGAGGTTAGGGGTTAGGGTTGGGTTATGGTTAGAGGTTAGAGGTTAGGGTTAAGAGGTTGTTCACACACAAAGGCTCCTGGGGTATTAGGAAGACATTGGTGGGTGGCTTGATGAGACTGGATAGACTGGGAGAGGCTGGGAGAGACTGGATAGACTGAGGGAGCCTGGATAGGCTGGGAGAGGCTGGAGAGACTGGGAGAGACTGGATAGACTAGTAGAGACTGGATGGACTGGGAGAGACTGGATAGACTGGGGGAGACTGGATAGACTGGGAGAGGCTGGAGAGACTGGGAGAGACTGGATAGACTAGTAGAGACTGGATGGACTGGGAGAGACTGGATAGACTGGGGGAGACTGGATAGACTGGGAGAGGCTGGAGAGACTGGGAGAGACTGGATAGACTGGGAGAGGCTGGAGAGACTGGGAGAGGCTGGAGAGACTGGGAGAGACTGGATAGACTAGTAGAGACTGGATGGACTGGGAGAGACTGGATAGACTGGGAGAGACTGTGAGAGATTGGGGAGACTGTGAGAGACTGAGGGAGAGACTGAGAGAGACTGGAGAGACTGAGGGAGACTGGATAGACTGGGAGAGACTGAGGGAGACTGGGAGAGACTGAGGGAGATACTGAGAGAGACTGAGGGAGAGACTGAGGAGAGACTGGGAGAGACTGTAGAGACTGAGGAGAGACTGGGAGAGACTGAGGAAGACTGAGGAAGACTGAGAGAGACTGGGAGAGACTGAGAGAGACTGAGGAGAGACTGGATAGACTAAGAGACTGGGGAGAGACTGGGAGAGACTGAGGGAGACTGGGAGAGACTGGATAGACTGAGGGAGACTGGGAGAGACTGGATAGACTGAGGGAGGCTGGGGAGAGACTGAGGGAGACTGGGAGAGACTGAGGAGAGACTGGATAGACTGAGAGAGACTGGAGAGACTGGAAGAGACTGGATAGACTGGGAGAGACTGAGGGAGACTGGGAGAGACTGAGGGAGAGACAGAGAGACTGAGGAGAGACTCGATAGACTAGGAGAGGCTGGAGAGACTGGGAGAGACCGGATAGACTGGATAGACTGGGAGAGACCGGATAGACTCGATAGACTAGGATAGACTGGATAGACTGGGAGAGACTGGATAGACTGAGGGAGACTGAGGGAGAGACTGAGGTAGACTGGGGGAGACAGAGAGACTGAGGAGAGACTGGGAGAGACTTGGGAGAGACTGAGGAAGACTGAGGGAGACTGGGAGAGACTGAGGCGAGACTGGATAGACTGAGGGAGAGACTGGGAGAGACAGAGAGACTGGGAGAGACTGGGTAGACTGGGAGAGACTGAGGGAGAGACTGAGGGAGAGACTGAGGAGAGACTGGATAGACTGAGGGAGACTGGGGAGAGACTGAGGAGAGACTGGGAGAGACTGTAGAGACTGAGGAGAGACTGGGAGAGACTGGATAGACTGAGGGAGAGGACTGGGAGAGACAGAGAGACTGGGAGAGACTGGATAGACTGAGGAAGACAGAGAGACTGGGAGAGACTGGATAGACTGAGGGAGAGACTGGGAGAGACTGGATAGACTGGGAGAGACTGAGGGAGACTGGAGAGACTACTGTTAGTGTTTTGCATTGGTGTGTTTTGCGTTGGTGTGTATTGTGTTGGTGTGTTTTGTGTTGGTGTGTCATGTGTTGGTGTGTATTGTGTTGGTGTGTGTTGCATTGGTGTGTATTGTGTTGGTGTGTTTTGTGTTGGTGTGTCATGTGTTGGTGTGTATTGCGTTGGTGTGTATTGTGTTGGTGTGTATTGTGTTGGTGTGTATTGCGTTGGTGTGTATTGTGTTGGTGTGTATTGTGTTGGTGTTTTGTGTTAGTGTGTATTGTGTTGGTGTGCAGGTGGGACATAAGAACTGAGTGGTTGTTGGTTTGATTCTCTCTCTCTCTGTCTCTCTCTATCTCTGTCTCTCTCTCTTTCCCTCTCTCTCTCTATCTCTGTCTCTCTCTCTCTCCCTCTCTCTCTCTCTCTCTCTCTCTATCTCTGTCTCTCTGTATCTCTGTCTCAATTCAATTCAATGGGCTTTATTGGCATGAAAGAACACATGTTCATATTGCCAAAGCAACAGTGGAATTACAGAAATATACAAACAATTTAAGTTAAAATAAATAACAATGAAAGGAAAGTAATAAGCTAGAAGGTGAATAGGAGGGTGTGTTGTCCCTCTGGGTTGCTGCGTGTTCAGCTCCCATACCCAGCCCCAGCCCTGTGGAGTGAGTATCAGTAGTTATGTGTAAGTAATTAAGTGTTTGTGTGTACCTGGTCTTGGAATGTATAAGTGAATGTATGTGATCACAGTATCAGTAAGTATAAAAAAACAGAAAAGAGAACAGAAAAGAGAATAACAAAACATTTCTTTACAGAAACATTCCTTATCCGTATAAATGAGTTATACATACTACTTATATTTTAGTATACACACAGATATACTTCCTATACTCTAATAATAATAGTCAGAACCTGTTACACTATATAACAATAATATAAAATGAATGTATATACAATACATCTCTCTCAATATGTCTCTCTCTCTCCCTGTAGGCTGTAACAGTTAACAGTTAGAAATCCTGTACCAGCTCAGCAGCTCCAGATGGGACAGAGGCCAAGGTCCTTCATCACAGACAAGACCTGCCAGCCAAGACATGAGAGGGGGAGGAGGAAGAAGAGGAGGGGGAGAGGAAGCATACGCACACACTCTCACACACACAGGGAAGCACACACATGCATGGAGAAGGCTCCCATCTTAATCACCCATTTAGTTGAAGCCGGTCTCCCTTTTAAGACAGATCAGGTTACTCTGCTGTGGAACTGGAGATCTGAGAGAGCCAGAGAGAGAGAGAGAGAGAGAGAGAGAGAGAGTGGGGGGGCAGAGATAGAGAGAGAGAGAGACAGAGAGACAGAGAGAGAGGGGGGGGGGGGCAGAGAGAGAGAGAAAGAGAGAGAGAGAAAGAGAGAGATGGAGACAGAGAGAAAGGGAGAGAAAGAGAGAGGGAGACAGAGAGGGAGACAGAGAGAGAGAAAGAGGGAGAGAGAGATGTGCTATTCATTTTTAAACAATTAATATGCTATTAACATTGGCAAGAAACAAACAGACTCATTCTCACAACAATGTGGAGTGAAACAGGGCTGTAATCTGTCCCCTTCTCTATTCAACATTTATATTCATGAATTGGCTAAAATATTAGAACGATGTTCAGCACCTGGTATCACCCTACAAGACACAGAAATAAAGTGCCTGCTGTATGCAGATGATCTAGTGCTGATGTCTCCTATCAAGGAAGGCATACAGCAGCATTTAGATCAGCTGCACAGGTTCTGTCACACCTGGGCCCTGACAGTGAACCAAAAGAAAACTAACAATGATATTTCAAAAAAAGGTCTGGGTATCAGATCACAACTATAAATTATATTTGGACACAGTTGAACTAGAACACACAAATAATTATACATATTTACATATTTAGGCCTAAATATCAACAACACAGGTAGCTTCATCACAGCTGTGAATGACCTGAGAGACAAGGCACAGAGGGCATTCTATGCAATCAGAAGAAACATCAAAATTGACATTCCAATTAAAATCCGGTTAAAAATATTTCAATCAGTCATAGAACCCATTGCACTGTATGGCTGTGAAGTTTGGGGACCAATCAGCAAACATCTAAATT
>NW_028176070.1:15000-25295 GCF_949987555.1 Borostomias antarcticus
AACATACATCTCCTCCACAACACCCAGCCACTGCTCCTTGGTTGGGCGTTCCACCTTATACCAAGCCCTCGTTATTGTCTTTTTACTAGCAACCAATAGTACTTTCACTAGGTATCTGTCCCCTCCTTGTACATCATCCCGTGTTATGTTTGCCAAGATATATATTCAAAGCTGATAAGAAGGTGGAGGTCGTGGCGCTGGAGGTGGAGGCTACAACTCGCGGGGGCACGACCGTCAGGTCAAGGACCACTGCAGACTCCCCCTCCTCTGAGTCCGACCCCACGTCAGAGTCTGGAGAAACAATTTCAATCATTTTCTTTGAGTTTGTCTGTGAACTTGATTATGCATTAAACATTTCATTGTGCAGCCATATTCATTTGATATGTTTTTCTGTTGGCAGTCAAATAAATGCTGTGATTTACCGGGTGATTTAGATGAGTCTTAATTTCCCAGAGGGGAAAATGTTTAATGTGTTCTAACATTATGAAGTGGTCATCTGCGTTATTGTTCCCTGTTTTTGGTCCTAATTTAATCATAGCCTACCACAGAATGTTTGCTTTCCTCACAGCCACATGTTACAGTATGTCCGTGTATGCCAAATCCTAGATGCACAAAACGTAGCTAAAGTAGGCTACTAAGCTGTAGGAGCAAACAGACAAAGGTAGGCTATTAATACCTTCCGAAGAGGATTGCCTTCCTCGCGTGGACCTCACCAACTAGCACATGCACCTCCGTCTCCGAGAAGTTCCTCTTCTTAGCTCTTCGTTCCATGTTTCATTGTCCCGCCTGGGTGCTCCACGCTACCTTTTTAAGCCGGTTCCTTCCGGGAAACCACGTTTGGCCACTCATGGTTTTGACCATATATGGTTGGATTAGGGCGTGGCGAGGGCGGAACACGGGGCGCGTGCGCGTACGCTCTCTTCCCCGCCAGTCTCGGATTTCTCGTGCAGAAAAGGGCGTACGACCTTTTTGATAGATCCGAAAAGCGTGTATATTCTCGTCGTACGCTCGATTTCGCATTTTCCGCGTTTTCGTCGTACGCCCTCTTTTACACCGGAATTTACACGCTCTTTGATAAATGAGGCCCCCGGTCTATATAGACCTGACCTGGGGTTTGTCTGTTCCATGTCCATTGAAGAACTCAGTCTATAACAATAAGCATGTTTTTCAGCCAACCCACCACTGGAGCGTTCTAAGGCCGTGTGTCCACCAAAGCTTTTTTCTTAAACGCTGGGCGCTCTGCTCAAAACGCTCATCTGGGAGCGCTCATGGGCGCTGGGGAAGCGTATAGCGCTTTTTCAGCTGAGCGCTTATTGTCATAGCAACCAAACATAGCGTCTTGTGTCAATATCAGAAATTGACGTTCATTTCTAGTGATTGGTGATATCGAAGTAAATATGTCAACACAAAGTAGAGTTATCTATCAACTTCTCAAAGCTAATTTTCTCCATTGTTGTTGTTGATGTTTCTAGAGTTGTTTAACCGTTTTGTCGAGAGAGCCGTCTTGTGTTTGTTCCGTCCCTTCTCCACTGTGATTGGACGGCTAGGTAAAAGCTGACATTGATGAGCTCAGTTGACTCTGAGCTTTTCGGCCCAAGTTGAACATTTTTCAACTCAAGCAGGCTGATAAAAAACGCTTGTCGTGCACGGCGCAGAGCAGAAAATACACTCAGCGCCACGCTACACTGCTGGCGTTTCCAAAAACGCGGCACTCCCATTATAAACAATTAACCAGGCCAGGTCCAGCCTGGCTTATGTGTGTTGGCTGGCTTGTTTCTGTGCGGGACTGGTAGGACGGTAATGTCTGATAAATAAAGATAGGTCTTGTCACCTGGACACATCAGTTCCAATGTTTCCAATGCTAATCCAGCACAATGAGAGCAGGATAGCCAGTAAGCTCATGGGCTCACAACAACTAGCAGAAGCTTCCATAACATTAATGGTAGCGGTCAGTGGCTAAAGCAGTTACACTGATGATTCCTGTAGCCTAATGTTAGCTATTTTGCTGCAATGGGTTCAACTTTTGTTTCTGGATAAAGGTCATGACTTGCTGTTTTGCACTTCCCTTTAGGTGGTGAATAAGTAGACCCAGGACACAGTGGGTTATTTGGACATCTACTAGGATTGATATTATATTGATATGAAGATATGAAAGTAAAGTATTTGCCCTTAGAAGTAAATTGTAATTAAAATGGTTCTTAGCTAAGTAACCTAAGTGTACGCAGACTTGAAAGGTCAATTGTAATAATATCATGAATGAACAATTGTAAACATAGTACTCAACAGAATAGGTAATACTAAAGTCTTGATTGAAACTTTTCCTAAATGCTTTATTAAACATACAGACATGCACATTAAAAGTAGCCATAAGTTGTTATTTTGCATGTGCTCTCAGGACATGTTGTGGTTGTGACCATCTTTGTAAAGAAGAGAGGCATGTAATGCCCATGTATACAGTAGTACAGAGTCAATTGTCTATTGTATTGACAAGGTGTTCAATTGCTCAAGTGTTGTCAGGTGTTGGTTCGAGTGTTCGAGTGTACAGTGGTGCATAGTCAGTTATCTATTGTTTGAAGCCTCGGCGCTACCATTAAATAACTTATTTAGACGCGTTCTGTCCGAGTTATATTATTTTTCCGAGGTAGTCTTCTTCTGTGGTGGTGGCGGTGCTTGGACAGAACGCGTCTAATATGTGATTTAATGGTAGCGCCGAGGCTTCAAAACCCAGCATTTGTTAAAATAGACCCTTTTGCTTAGGTAAGTGAAGTTTCATGTTTATCTGACACTTATGATAAATATGAGCGCCTCTCCTAACTAGGCCGAGACCGATTTATTTTGACGGCAAAGTGAATGGACCGGCAAAGGACTGTTGTCTGGCATGAGCGAGCGGAATGCGACAACAGGACTGAGAAGGGCTACATTTCAACCAGACATTCCAGCGAAACCAGGTAGTCAAAATAACTTACCTGATATAAAATGGGCACCGCAAACGCAGGCATTTCTGATGATTTCCTCAGTCCAGTCCGTACAGACCCGTTTCCAGAGTGAAATGCCAGGGGGGGCATTCAATGTGTTAGGGGGGGCACACACAAATTGTTTGGGTGCTTTTAAGCCCATTTTAAGTCGTTTTTCAGCCAGATTTAGAGGGATATCTAATTTCTCATTGTTATTCTAAGTTCTCACCGACACCTATCTCTGTGTGTTTTTGACATAAGTCTATATCTGTCTGTCTGTCTGTCTGTCTGTCTGTCTGTCTGTCTGTCTATCTACATACCTACCTTACCATTACCATATCTTTGGAATGTCTCCTCACTGCTCTGAATTCATAAAAACTGTAAAAATAAGTTGATTGCTGTTATATGGAGAATATGCAAAACCATTTGTGTAAAACCTTTTTAAATAAAAATAACACTAAACGTATCAAGTCCATCATAAGTGATTCAAAGTACATGCAAAAGGGCATCCCAAATAAACAAGTTTTCCCCAAAAGAAAATTGCAGCTTATGAAACTAGCATCTTCAGCCTTATTTGACGAGTCACTTAACCAGCCAACTCTCCTCTCCAGATAGGTGGGGTGACCTGAGAACCTAAACCCTGGGTGGATAATTGTCTTGGTAAAGTTAAAACACGTTAAAAATGGTTGTAATTACTAAAATGTTTTTATCAAGGCAACTAAGTCCTGGCGTCTGGTGGGTCCTAGAACCAGGTAAGTCAGGACCAGCGAAACGTGCGCGCAGCGTGCACAATTTTGGGGGGGATGCACTTTCAATGCATGCCCTGATGGGAGGTTTCACAGCACCAGAAGGGCGCTGAGCAGTGGCCTTTTTATATGTAAAAAAACATACAGAAACAACCAAGCTTTTAGGGACACACTAAATACACTACAGAGCCATTATATGACAACAATGGCCAAGCACCACGAAGAGGAATGACAGAACGATAAAATACACCCCCTTAGGGCACAGCACTCAATAGCCTACTCCCTCACTAATCAGTGTTTAGGCTACTACTAGCCTACTAGGCCTATAAGCTCACCGCTCCAGGAAGCAAAGTTCACGCTCTCGAGTGCTGATTAAATATAGGCAAAGCAAAATGCACAGCCATAACAACTGGTAATTAATCACAAAAGACCTACGTTATATCGTAACCCAAACTCATTTAATCCACTTCATTTTGGAATCGACTTTCAACAAATACTCAAGATCTCCGTTTTCAATGTTCATTGATGCTGCCAGTAGCTATATAGCTAAAGTGGGTAACGTGATTGACCAATAGGTGATGTGAATGACGGGACAGTCATGCCAAGTTGTTGCATCATTTTATCTGGCCTACAATGTTAAGTGAATAACGAGCTAGTAAGACCGGTGTCAACGGACCATAACATGGACTGTATTTTCATGAGGACTGTAGGGGGCGTTGGAGCACTACCAAAACACTAAACATGGATGAAAATGAAGCGATATGGCAGAATACAAGACGCATTTAAGGGGAGACACCCCAGGTGAATAGAAAAAAAAAAATCCTTAATAGGTATCACCATCAAACTCCCCCAGTTTGTTAGGTACATTAAGGAGCATCTTTTTTGTATTACAAGTTTTCTGAAATCTTATGGATAAATATGCAAATTAGGCATTATATGCGCTAAATATGCGCTAATTTGCATAATTTCGGGACATCAATTTTTTAAACTGGTTCAAGCCAGATTCAAAATTCTTGTTTCATTTTGTTCACATATCCCTATTCAAAACTTTGTTCAAGGGGGATTTTTGATATATCTTTTCTTCACTTCAGAAATCATAAAATACTGTCAACAGTCATAAAAAGACCATTTTTCGCCATGTTTTAGGGATAAACTGTTATATAAATCAGGCTATGAATGAAATAGAAAAAATCCCCCTTGGCCAAACACTTCAGAATATGGATTGGAACAAAACTGGAAAGTTAGGTGTATGTAGGTGCTACTCAAGTGGTGGTTTTGATGTCCCTAAGATGAGAAATAACTCATTTTGAGAAAACGGGCTTTGAAAATTTGTATTGTAAAAAACCATACATTTGCATTGTAAACCAATATTTACAAACACAATATCCAATCACATCATTAGTAACAACATTACACAACATCTGAAAACACATAGAAACTGAAAACTGAATAACACAGCATGTTGTGGATTCAAAATAGTCTAGGAGTAGACATTTTGTATAGAGAAGCAAGACCTGTTTAGTTGGAAGCCCACTCACCACGTCAAGTTACAGCCCACGAGTGGGGTGTTAGTAAGACGAGACTAGAGACGAGACAATGTAAGTAGGGAAGAGAACATTCCCTTTTAGAAAGCTTGTATTATTTTGTTAAACAGATCATGGACAAAGATAGACACATTTGACGAGGACATTGCATGAGAAAACAGATTATCTAGCTTTTAGTGTTTTTTTAAGCGTTTTACATGGAGAAAACATGAATGAATGAATGATTATGAAGAGAAAGCTGATTCATAAATACACAGGACAAGATGTGGTAAACAATGCAGGGTAAACACCAATAGAAGCTAAATATAGATTGCCAAACAAACAAGTGATATAACCATCGTCAAAAGCAACACCATAGGAGACATCAAGCTACGCTGTCATAGGTCTACAAGGTCACTCCTCAGATGGCACCACACTAGCTATCCACAAAACTGTTCTAGGCAGCTAGTTTGTAGAACCCACTCAGCTGGAGTTCACAAAACTGTTCTAAGCAGCTGGGGCCTCATTTATAAACGTTGCGTAAGTACAAAAGCGTGCGTAACCCATGCTGAGCAACTTTCTACGCAACTTTCGGTATTTATAAAAAACGAGCTGAGCGAAAAGTTGGCGGAAGGTGTGCGTAACTCTACGCACACTTCGACCCTCCTTTAACTACGATAAGCACGTTTCTGGAGAAAGGGGAAAACGCGACTCCGATGGCAGAGGGATGAAACTCGGGAAAGTCTGCGAAACACATGACATATTGAATAATAAATACATTGGTCGCTGCAAGAAACCCTCCAATGTGTCTCACAGTTTAAACGGAATCAATCGCCACCGTAGCCTAATCACGAAATAATGTTGGCATTGCTTGGGATGTGTCTGTGAATTGACCCATTTGTGTCATAATATAATGTTATGTTGTAGGCCTATTCATTTATAGGCTATCCCGAGAAGCATCACGGGCAGTAGCCTATGAATAAAAGCCACATATTACGTTGATAACACAACACGACAGGAGCCTATAGGCTTATCATAGTAATGATTCCGTATATCGATAGCCTACAACTATAAGGCCTATACCGCACCAAACAAATGTTGCATTCGGCGTTGAAGTATATTTATTCAGTTAATCATTTATTTAGTTAATTATTCGTATGTTTAATTATCCACCTATTCATTCGTTAATGTATTTATGTTGTATTTATAGCCTATATTTGATTAGGCTTTTATGTAAACCCGAATGACCACTGAAGCCGCAATTACAATGATGTTGAGCGGTGAATGGAAATGTCCTACTTGAGGCAACTGTAGGCTACATTAGGCTATATTGTACATCATCATATATCCTCATATTGTCTTATGATTGTCATGTAGCAGGCATACAAGGAATGTGGGCCTAAAAACGCATGTCATCCCAATGCTCACATGCCGCTTTGGTAGAATTAGCTGGGCGCAAAACAGCGCATGGTGATGCGTCTCCAAGTTGTAAGAACACAAGGGAGCAAGTTAGATTATTAATTTGCCGAATCGTCATGTGTAGCAATAATTACCCTTTATAGAATCACATGGAACTCATCCATGGACCCCATATATTTACAAGACCTCGATACAGGCACTGATATAGCTGGATTATAGTAGGCCATGACGCACGGGGTCCTGGATATGCCGGGACTTGGCACAGATGTTCTAATATGTGCTTGGCTATCCCGCAACATCCATTAGAACACGCAGCTTCTATATGCCTACAGAATGTTTTGAGAAAGTATGTGAAATGCATGATATCCCGGAAAATACACAAATTGGATGCTGCAAAGAACCCTCAGATCTGTCGTACAGTTAAATTGGGGATACTTGCCTTAAGTAGTCACTATAGGCCTACATGTTTGCATTGTTATGGATGTCATTGTAAATTGACCCGTTTATACATTGATAAGTTAGGCATTTTATTCATGGGCCACCCTGTGAAGCATTAGATTACGTGCAATATAGATCCAAACCCCATTACCCATGCAACAACACTATAGGCTTATAATGATGATCAGTTTGGATATAAGCAGCCACCTAATAAGGCCTACCGCACTAAACGAATGCCAATATAGCCTGCATGATAGATAATTCATTATCTAACAGACCACTCAGGCCTAACAGGTGCTCTTATCAGTCGTGCACATGTGAAATCATCGTTCCGAAAAGATACTTTTGCGGCGTCTCTACCTCGTTGACCAATACCTCCACCTCGCATCGGTAAAATGTATCTTTCTCTTTTCTGCCTTTTGCACTCGGCTCCATTGTCGTTGCATATGTATTAGGGGCGTATCACTGACCATTTATAGGCAATTGTGGGCGTTAATTGGGGTGTGATCAGAACGCGCGTTCACGTGCGCCAAGTTAAGTGTTGATTGTGATTTATAAAGGGCAGCTGGCGTAGGCGTGCCTGAGTGAACACGGGTTGTGATACGCAGCGTTTTATAAATCGGAGATTTTTTGTGCGTATATTTTAGTAATCACTTGGCTAAGCTAACTTAGTTACGTGGATTCTACGCAATTTTTATAAATGAGGCCCCTGGTCTGTAGAACCCACTCAGCTGCAGTCCCCAAAACTGTCCTAAAACCACAATATGTTCCTGGTGCGCATGGGGTTGTCATCAGTGAAGCAGAATATCCCATATTGCCGCCTTCATGTTGTCCACTGAACGCTGGTTATTGAGAATTATTGTAATAATTCTCAATAACTGTAATCATTTTGTAACATTTTGCATTTATTGGCAGTCAGCTTACCTACCTCTGGGTCCACATCTGCATATGCCTGCCTAATCTGCTCTCTGCTTCTGTGCAAGGACTCCAGACCTCTCTCTATTTCAGCAACTGAAATTAAAACAGTTTATTTGGTCAGTTTATGGATGCATGTAGAAATGCCACAGGTAGAGAGAGGGAGACTACTGTGCATATGTATAGGCTTCTGATATTGGCTAGAGAGAGAGAGAGAGACAGAGAGAGGGAGGGAACACGTTTCAATAGCCTACCTGTCACCCTCTTGTCATGTTTCTGATACGTTTTCAGATGAAGCCCTGGGATCCAACACTTTGCTAATCTTTTGGAGAGCTGCATACCCCAACCCTAACTCGTGCGCTAAGAGGACCATCCTCACATTGACATCAAATGCAACATCATTCCTAGTTGTATCATGAAGCCAGTCGATGTGTAGACACTTTTGCGATAGCCATTTCTCACAAAGACTGCACTCTAAGAGCAAAGTACTACAGAACCCACTATTCTGAGGATCTATGTTAATTTTAAGACCAGTCCCTGCACAATTAGGACAAATCAACCCAGTTATCAGCTCATTCAAACGCGCCGCATCTCTGCTGCTCACTGGACATGCTAACGCTAGCCGCATCTCCCTGCTGCTCACTGGACATGCTAGCACCGGCTAATGACAACTTGCGCGAATAGGCACTTTATATCTCATAAATGTAAACCTTTCCATTTAGTTTCTCTTGTTTTCTGTTCAACCTTGCGGGCAAATACTGTTGTCGTTGTTGCTTATTACGTTTAGAACGCTTTACAGACGGCATTGTTTGGATTAGATATCAGGAAATGGAAACGTGTCACATGACGCGCTGAACCAATCACGTTCTCATAAATCAACAACAGCCAATGAGATTTCACGCTTAGCATCAAACCCACCTTTGTATTTCCACGATTGGTTGCTGATACAAAGGAAACTATCAGGTTTGGTTGCGATAACATAATGCTCGAGAGCCAGATCTTTCTAATGCTATATCACATGACCGGGTCCAAATAATGCCCGCGGTCGGCTCGTTTCGAAAGAAGGCTAACTTTTGGTGATTTTCGGAAGAATCTACAGACGCAAACGGACTAAATGAAGTAAAATAAACATCTAAATGCGTATTTTTGATGTTTTATTTCCACTAGTATGAAAGAAGACATGTTATGGAAGCAAACTAGCACAAAATCTCAAATTTGACCAGGGCGTTGAAAAACGATGTTTTCACCTACCGTGTCTCCCCTTAAGTGAAAAACAGTCTGAAAGTCTATTTTCGTGCCTTCTTTCACTGAAAGAAAGCGCACAAATCAAGTTTTATTTGGATTTGTATGGGTAAGCCAAGCTTACCCTGGCTTATAGGAGCAATTGCCACTACTTCTGAATCTTCTGACATCCATTAATAATTCATCCCATTTATGCAAGTTTTTGCATTAGTATGGCGTTAACATCACCAAAAATGGCTGCGCGGCACGGAATGAATGACCTACCCTACTCTGCCTGGGATTGGCTAATATGGTGCCTTCCTTGGTTGAGATTGGTCAGGTTTTAGCCATCTTCGCGGTGATAGGCAGCGCACCATCCACTCGGCCACCGCTGACCTGGGAAATCTGTGGAGTCTTTTTGTTTTGATCTTCTGGGACCACTGCCTCTTGTGGTAGCAACATAGAACTGCAGGTCACTAACCTCACTCTCTCCTCCTCTCTGCTCCCCTCCCAGTCCCTCACTCTCTCCTCCTCTCTGCTCCCCTCCCAGTCCCTCATCCTCTCCTCCTCTCTGCTCCCCTCCCAGTCCCTCACTCTCTCCTCCTCTCTGCTCCTCTCCCAGTCCCTCACTCTCTCCTCCTCTCTGCTCCCCTCATCCTCTCCTCCTCTCTCCTCCTCTCTGCTCCCCTCCCAGTCCCTCACTCTCTCCTCCTCTCTGCTCCTCTCCCAGTCCCTCACTCTCTCTGCTCCCCTCATCCTCTCCTCATCCTCTCCTCCTCTCTGCTCCCCTCCCAGTCCCTCACTCTCTCCTCCTCTCTGCTCCTCTCCCAGTCCCTCACTCTCTCCTCCTCTCTGCCCCCCTCATCCTCTCCTCATCCTCTCCTCCTCTCTGCTCCCCTCCCAGTCCCTCATCCTCTCCTCCTCTCTGCTCCCCTCCCCTCCCAGTCCCTCATCCTCTCCTCCTCTCTGCTCCCCTCCCAGTCCCTCACTCTCTCCTCCTCTCTCCTCCCCTCCCAGTCTCTCACTCTCTCCTCCTCTCTGCTCCCCTCCCAGTCCCTCACTCTCTCATCCTCTCTGCT